>NC_091947.1:12170960-12360960 GCF_041260155.1 Ptychodera flava
TAACATTTGCCTGAAACTCGCTTTTACGTGTGTCTTTGGCTGAAGTCAATGACAGATGCTCCGTCGTGAACTGTAATCAACAGAGCTCAACTCAACCAGTGATAAAATACTGGCCAGTGCCTATGTAATGAAGGTGTTCTAGAATAGTTACTGACTAACAAAGCCAACAAAATGATAGAAGGGGACTTTTAGACAAACAGCCTCTTGAATAAAGTAGCCATGTGGGGGAGATGCCAATCAGCTCAAATACGTTGCCCCATGCCCTCGACATTGTTTAATTAAAATGAATACATGATGTTTGCATGAATTTCAAACTGCATGGTATCTTTCAGTAAAGCTACAGTTGTGAAACCAGTGCGTGATTAACTTGCAACATCACCACATTGTACGGTTAGTCTCCAATAGCTGTTATCGGGTATACAGCTGATATTTGCTACATCGATTATCGACCCCGCCTACTTCACAGGATAGTATGAGCTGGATACCTGCTAATATACCACTAACTCTATACGCACAACATTCTTATTTTACACAAATCTTGGTGAGATGCAAGTTCTCGCGGGCAAAACGCGGGAAAATATACAGCAGGTATAAGCTTACTAAGTAACTTTTGAAAATCATCACTTTCTGTACTTGCTGTCTGTCCCTTACATTTTTTCTGTTTGCAATCACTGTAAAACTTTAACAATCAGTGAATATAGAATTGTCGAAATGGTAAATGGTGTCCTGTTTTACTGTTCTGACTTGTGTAATCTGTCGAGAAAAGTCAATCATTTATAATTAGCAAGTATGTATAGATCCGGGTGTAAATCCGTGAACGAACGTATTTTTTCCTTTTGGCTACTCTACGTACCACATGTGTTTATATGGACAAATATGTCCGAAAAAAACAAAGTAATTGAAATAACAATAATCAGCTGGTATATAGAAGTTGTCAGCTGTCAGCGCCGATGACTAACATTAGTAATCTGTGTAACAGATTATTTTGAAATGCTCGTCGTATTGTGGTCAATCTTGGCCCCTACAAATCATGCTCTGACGTTCTTAAAATATTGTTTACTGGCATGCATTCCACGGTATTTGTCTAATAACCCTTGTAAGAGTATTTGTGTACATGAGCAGACGAATCCCCGCGAACATTATTTTGACGATTTGTCACGTACTTTTTTGTGGCGACTACAACATGGAATTCCAAGTGCTGGCTAACAAACCTTCACATCTTTTTTACTCAAATTCACAAATTTTCCCAAGAAATTAGGTCATTTACCGGTGAAAAATAAATCATCCGGGGACCATCGACAGCTAAATCACGTCTTTGATGCGTTTCGCTTGTAGGAGTCACGATCATTGTATACATCATGTATACATCATGTATCACGACAACTGACGATTACATTCTGGAACGGTGGTAATGCAAGAGCAATAAACTGAGGATGGCGCCTAGACAGTGATCTAAGGTAGCATACTTAGTTATAGGAGCAACTTTTAATATTCGTAGATGACTCCAGGTTATTAGTGAATGAGATGAAAAGTTGCATTTCTTATTACCGCCTGCAGATATATCTGTATATTTGTCATCGTCACAAAACCGCAACGCTTGGCGGTAAGTTGCATATGTTGGTGAAATTACAAGACGGGAAGTATCCGCAAGTCACGATACTGCAAATCTTCGAGTTTATACGCCACTACTTGCATCTTCAACCGGTCTTTGAACTTGATATTGGCTGAAGTACGTTGGACGCAATTCTCGGTTCATTTAACTATGTTCGTGCACTGTTACACAGTCCTTGAAGAAAATGAATCTATGTCGATGTGGTGGCCACTCAGAAAAGTTTGGAATTACAATGCTAAATTTTCATAACTTTCTGATCGATTTCTCACAAAAGAATAACAAAACTTACTTCTTTCGGAATGTGCATAACGATGCTGACGACATATATACCCATGTCAGTGTCTTTGCACTGCTAAAATGTTTATACTATTCAGCCTTAGTATTTGATTCTGAAATATAAAACTGAAACATGAGACAATGATGAAGCTAACTCCACGCCGGCGGGGGTATGTATATTTTATCGTTCCATCTCACCTAAAACACCCAGTTCCAGATGAAAATAAACATTTTATTTAGTGATCATAAGATTGACTTAGAATTAGAGGAGGATACTTACAACGTTATTAGCTATAAAGTAAAGACTATGTTAATAAATCAAAAACCGGTGAAAAAATTAGGTCAAGGTTTTTGTAGTGCGAGGCATGGCAGCCTCGGATTGCAATTCTGACGTTGTGCTCTTGGGAGATTTAAGTCAGCGGATTGGATCGATCGAGAAGATGCTGGAGTCTTTGCGATAGTAGTTTTGTAAAGTACGTTTTCCCCGCGATGTATTATCTAGTGATTAATTGCAAACTAGACACGAGAGGCTGTTTGTTCCAGACACAGGGTTTAGTCCGGTTTTGTGATGTTCTTTTGGCCCAGTGTTAATCCACACCACTTTTATTCATAATCGGGACGCTTTGAGGTGAGCGGACAATGTCAAGAAGTCTACAGGGGTTTAACGCGATTTAAAAACCCTCTTTTTGAAGTCAAATTTTATTGGGAACGAATGAAACACATTGAGGCGTGTGCATTGTGAAATTCTCGGAGGAACGTCTGGTCTTGAAAAGCATCGCCAATGTGACGCATCACACTTGTGTGTGATAAGGCAAGCTACGGAACAGCGGAGATAGTCGCGGCCATGCCCATTGAAAACTGCAGTAATCTCTCGCCTTACATCTAATAACGATATCTACAAAGAGATGCGAGGCCGGAATTCATGGGAAGCGTGGAAATGAAGCAAGTCATGTGTGTATAATTATGTCATTAATAGATAAAGGGCATGTTCACAGAAACTGTTCTTCGAGCTATCCAGAGACGTCGAGACTTTCAGAACATTAGGTCCCGTAGTTCACCGAAGTCTTAATCTTTACCACAAATTAGAGAATTCAGTTTACTATTTAATTTACTAAAGCTGTTTCAATCTTAACCACAAGCGTTATGAAGTCGTTTTATCGGATAATATTCTTGTGATCTGTCCACACTTCCACACTTAAGTATAATATTTTTCTTGTTTGATGACAGGCCGAATCAGGGCGAGCACGTTGCCCCGAATTAATTTGTAGTATAATTCGCTCGACCTTACCGTAATCCCAAGGACATGCAATAACCGTCGATAAGACACTTCCGTTTCCACCGTCTGATGCAAGACACAGTGTAAGATTATCTGTGTCTTACTGTTAAATTAAAAATGTCATAAAGTTACAGTATGTATATAAGCCGCGTGTAGTACAATCCGCGTTAAGGTATGTGCGTGCGGTGAACTCTAGCTCTCGACTCTGTATGATCGATGCTGAATATAGCTGTGTGAACCCCCTCCAAGAAACAAAACAAACAAACAAATAATCAAACAAACAGAACTTTCATTCCAAAAATCTGAAAAATATATCGACAGGTATTGCTCAGAAGGAAATGTGGTCTTTGCGTAATAATTTTATGAAATAGATTTTTAAAATCTTGTAACTTCGCTAGCCAAGGGTATTTATTCGGGAAGATACCCTACGTCAAGAATGGTATAGGGGAGACAATTCTCCGTCGACCGAACCAAGCCGTGCGGACCGAGTGATGCTAATCGTACGCGTGTGTCGCTCAAAATTATAGACGAAGGTTAGCCGATCAATCTGTATACTAGTGGCGTACTGGTATTTTTGAAACCATTTGACCGGAGATGCACAATGAAAATAAGTATTCAAAATGCCCAGAAGTACGGTCTTCATAATACACTGATATCACTACTCCTGGTCGTCGCGTGCATAGAAAAGCACTCCTGGCCATTACTGTAAGTTGTAAGAGTTGTTTTCAATTTGAAGAACGTGAGAGTGCATCGATTATGTCGAAAATAGTCTTCGGGTCTTGTAACTGGTAGCAATTGGCGCCGGGTCACAGCACTTTTTTTACCGGGTAACTTCATAACCACTTGTACTTCACATGATTACAATGACGGTAAATTGACATCATTACGGCTCTCTATGAACACTATTCTGCACCATTACCACCTATCAGTCACGTTCTTATACGGCCAATATTATCTATACATCACGAACCTTGTTCCACACCTAATATCCCAAAGGATTGATATATGGACCAGTCAATTTGAAGGAGGTTGGCAGAATGAACTACTTTTTGCCTTACGAAAAATAGTATATTTTCTTGGTATATGGCACGGCAGGCCTAGTTTTCCGTTAAATTCAACTTTTTCATCTTCAATAAAATGTGACTTTGAAGAAGGAAGAGGTTTTACAGTTTCACCCTGGTAATTTTTGCATACTTGGTAACCCATGCCAATTGCCGGTTCATTCCTAACTCAAGAATACGTGGGTCAAAACAAAAAATCCCTTTTAACATACATTTGGTGCGTTAATTCTCTCTCTGGTGATGTGAATATGTGCGCGCTTGTACTACATACTCAGCCATTACAAAGAAGAAGAAAATTAGTACTTAGCCTTGTCCGTAGACTATAATAGTACATTTAGTGTATATAGTCTTGTCAGAAGACTGAAATGTGCTGACAATAGGCTTTTAAAGAGTTTACTCATGTCTGATGCTCACTATTTTGGATTGCAATATTACTGGAGACAGTTTTTATATGCCGCACCGTTTAGATATTTCAAATTTTCTTCATTATTTGTTTTTTTATTGTCCTTTGTTTCCATGTGGTTGTCTTTTTTCGTAAATTTTTGTCCTATAGGTGACTTTTCAACAGCGTGAATTAAAGTGAATAATAATAATTGCCTATATCTTTGCTACACCGCCTTGTAGCGAGCTCTCTGTTTCAATAACTTGTTCATAGGTGCAATACGTTCGTGATGCTTTTTATTGTGTTTTACCCCGAATTTTGATCACGTTCAGCCATAGTTTGCTGCAAATCCTGATGGGAAGATTCATTATTGTCAGCGTGAATCTCCCTTACTTGTGACAATACATGATTTGTAGATGATGGTAAAGACACATGATGCCTTAAAACTGCAAGATAAGAAGACGAAGGACTAAACACCGGAAAATATGAAATAGAGAATCTTCAATTTTCTGCAACGGGCCTGCGCAGTCATCAACACTCTATAATTGGCGTTAATGTTAACCCTACAATGTACATTCAGACGGAAATTTCCGAATATCAACATGTATGAAAGGCAATTTCACGTGTAATATAATTTACAATCAAGATCGTGCAGTATCCAATAAAATTCAACATTTTTCTAAAGTCTCACGAATTTTAATGTTATACCTGTGTAGATAGATTTTACAATTTTGTAAGTAAACCAAATCTGCAGTTTTAGCGAGTGGTGGGCTTAACAGTTGATAGAGGTGGACTGTACCTTCACATCACATTCAGTTTTACCAGTTACACTGGGGTTATATAAGCTGGCTTTAACGATATTTTCCTTCCTATTTGCTCATATAACATCCATTATATTTTTCTTGATTTATCACCAAATTCATTGCGTCAGATCAATGCCTTATTGACCTTATTACAAGCTTTCATGATTAATAAAAATATGTCCTTATCCTTGTTATGTAGTTCATTTCCCCCCACACTCATCATGACCTGAGTTCAATTAGTCTAGAACATTCTCAAGGTCACTGCCCTTAATGACCTCACAACCTTGAATTCAATTAGTCATGTTTGGAATGTTCTGGAAAGTTGATTAGTTGTGTAAGAGAGATAATTTTAGAACAGTAATTAGCATGTCAATAAAAGTTCTAGATTGTTCTTATATGCCTTTATAAAAGGGACGTGCTCAGCTTCCAGTCAGACTTTTGGGATCGTGTCTCTTGTGTGTTACTAAACTCCAGCAGTAGTCATTCTCAAGACTTTTCAAGACCTTCACTGCCAACGCTGGATTTATACTGTGGACTTTGTGCAAATTCAAGCCTGCAAGCCAAAGGACTGTTCATTCATCCGACCGACTGTTACAACTCTGAGACTGGAGCTTTGCCGTCCCAGCTGAGATAAGTAGTCCTGTACACTTTAAAGCTTGTATCCTATCCCTAACTTAGCAATTAGTTTTATTTTCGTAATAAATTTTGTTTAAACGTTAACTGCTGAGTTCACCCTTTTGTTCGTTTTCTCTGCACGTAACATCCTGTATTAGTCTCAGATGTGTCATTAATTTCTCTTTGCGGCTATATTGATTGGCTATTTGATGCCTACGAGCGTTTATTACTTTTTGAATTAAATCCCTAATACTTTATAATAACAGAGGATTTATAACAGTCCAACAATTACGACCAACTCAATTAGGTAACCTTTTATTGGTTGAGGATTAACGGCTGTACGCGCAGATGTAGAAAAAAGGTTCTTGGTTGTTGTAGGTTTCTACTATCGGAATGAATGTATACGTGTGGAAGGGGTATCCAGTTTTTTTAATCATGACAAGCGTTGCAAAAGTACCACATGCATTCATTTCTATTGCTAAGAGCAAAACAAACGGTGCACATTACGTCGAGATTATATAAAACTCGGCATACAACAATATAGTTACATAATGTCATGACGACAAACACATAGGAATCTTTGATAACTTCGATGGAGTCAATCTGAGTTATACCCCACCCTATAACTTGCCTCGTATTTATGTCTGATCTGAAAGTCATCGGTGTCATATGAAGAAAATGGTACAACCGGGGCATCTGATATACAGTGCCAGCTGCAATTGAAGTAACCAATTTCATGATCACAAACTTGTCAGTCCTTATTAATTGGTAGTAAAACTAAACACCTGGCCTGTCGGATCACCGCAGGTTTCCACGCAACTATTCAAACAGGGAAACGCTGTTTCAAGTCAGGAAAGTCAATCATTTTATCCGTCTGCCGCTTATCTCAGGACCTTCCAAATGTTACAGCAACTCGAACTTCTGATATTTTATTGAGTAGCGACTTTGAGTTGCCTAAGCCCAGTATTTTCATTTTATTCTTTGAGGAATGACGAACCATAACATATATGAAATAATAACATAGGTACTTAAGATTTACGTACATGGGCAGATGTTTTGGGAAAAATTTAATTCCTGATTCGGTCGAGCCAACTTCTGCATGCCCTTTTTAAAATGTGCACTGCATAATTCTAGCTTGGTTTGCAGTCTGGAGACTCAACTAAGGATAATGAAACTAGCAAAAGATGTAAAATTCTATGTAGTCAAAGCTGTCTTAGTGGTCACCCTTGACAGTGAGGTTGCCTGTCAGGCAGTCCTTTGAGGTTTACTTTACGTGTTACACACCCTCTACTGAGCAGCTACCTCCCCTACAAATGTGGTCAATGGTCACTTGTCACTGCACGTATTTGGGAACAGTACCTGTGTATGGTGGCTGGCTGAATGACAGGGCTATTGATGCTGAAAGAAAAACATCTGGGGATTTCACCCATTCAAGAGTAATGTTGTTCAGGAAATGAAACATAATTTTACTTGACTGGAGATATAGGTTTGGCAATACACTGGCCTAAACGAACATACATCATGCATCGCATACCCTAAACGCGATGCTCGACCCACCCCTCTATAGAAAGGCCACCTCTATGTAGTGTACACTTTTCTTGCACCCATGTGTGACCACCATACACAGGTTACCCTAAATGCCCTATTAATCTTTACTGTAATGCTCAACGGTTGTTACATGGCACTAATAAACCAAAACATTTCTTAGGGCTTGTCTCACTTGGCTAATACATTGCGCTTTTCCATGTACAAACACACTCAAGCAATATAACAAAAGCAAACACTGGTAAATGTGAAGAAATTGGCTACAGCGACTTTTTGTCCATGTTTTGAAAAGACCGAACGCTTTAACAAACTATTGCTCGTCCCAGGAGACGTGTCGGTAATTAATAGCCCATTTTGTGGCCGTGGAACAGTCGCAAGAGAACCATTTTTCACGATCTGACAGATAAACAAAACGCCTGTGACGGTTCTACAAAACGAAGGCTACAAATCACATTTAATTTGAGCCACTTAACTGAGGCCCATGATTCAAAAGCAATCAAGTCCGTACGTGATTTTACTTCGATTTCTTGTCAAACCAGCGAAATTGAAATTTACACGCTTGTGAGAAAGTTGGCCGTCCATCAATTAGATGAAAGTGACCGTACCAGTTTGTACATGTTCAATGCAATTTTATTTTACGGCTGTGATCGTATCACATCACGGTTCTGATACAATTTACTAAGGATACAAAATCGCAAATAAAATATCATTAATGATGTTGGGGACTTTCTACCCGGTGAACTCGATCGGTTTGACTTTCTTAAATCCCAACCAAACGATATGTGAGTCGATTAGACTGTATTTGTCCACATCAACCTGTAACAGTGACATCCTCAGGACTTCATAAATATTCATTTCCTTGATCTGTACACCTTGTTCATCCTATAAATTAAATCAAATTTTGAAATTTACGGCTACATCGAATGTTGCAGTTTTCCAAAAAAAAATGGTGTTATATGAACCAAACAGTGCTTATGATCACTGTGGTACGTATGTCTCGCAGCTTCCAATAAGCCTTATTTTTGCACGTTTGTCATACTTTCAACTATTTCAAGTACACTTTTTCATTCCACCACGCGGGAAGGTTTTCAAGCTGTGTCCCTTACCACAAATTTCATTTGCATGCCAGTGATACTGTTACTTCTGCAAAAGTACAATTAAAGCAAAATCAAGTGACGGCTGGTCTCATTGGTGCATTTAACGGTACGGACACTTTCGCTTATTTTTTCTCTGGACGTAAACCGGAAAACGCAATTATCTCACCATGGATCTAAGATATTTGGTTGAGTCGCGAGATTTCTAACGTATGCCGTCAATTGAGAACTTACGAGATATGAGTCCAATTCGACCATTTATGGTTAGTTGTTTTGACTTCGTAGCATTTATTAAAATTCGGAAATAATATCAAATTAATATCATAAGCGTGACCGTTGGTTAATATACATGTATCAATACTGCTCCGAAGTTAATTATTTTAGAAAGCCATTTTGTAATGACAGCAAGTTCGTCCTAGTGGGCAGTAATGAACATCTAATGTAGGATCCATGGTGAGAAGTGCTATGAAAATGAGATCAAGTGTGGCGACATGTAGCACAGCAAAATCAGCAATATCAATACACAAGGAGTGCTGATATTTTACTGAAGAATGCATTACCTGCAACTTGTAATTACTTTCGTTTGTTGTTGAGAAAAAGGCAAGAACACTGTAAATGACCTTATTTGGCGTAAATGTTCCACTTTTAAAAGTTAATAAAAACCTATGAATTATAAATGTTGGTATTCATAATCATATGACATGCTATATTATAGTTATGTTAGTTTCTATTATGAATTAAAGCGAGATCACTGCACTTTTTTATTTAACATGGAAGAATACGTCAGCCTCTAAAATCACCTGAATGTGAGTTCCTCGAGGTCGCATAACTATGTACACGGCGCATTAGTTTGTGTTCACGCAGACTTTGCTCTTGCACTATTTCCCAGCATGCAACTATACGCCGGCTCCATAACCTTGGCTGTTGCAGTGTTTATCTGTACATGGTGGACCAACACAGCGAATGATGCCAAAAAGGTTAATTTAGACGACAGCGAGTGAAAAAATTAATTTTATCCTGAGACAGGACAGATGGCGCCACTGGCGATTCAAGTAGCTTTGATTTCGCTGGGGTAAAATCTTGAGGCCACGCTTGCGTAAAATAATTATTCGTAAACAGGGAATTAATACATGTACTCCCGCAACAGAAGACCCAAGCCCTTTAATATAGAAAATGAGTTTATGTGTTCACAAATGGATTTACTGAACATCAATTTTGATTTTGACCTTTTAATATATCATAACTTTGGAAGTTAACATTTTCATAGACATGACATTTTCAAATAATGTGTACATTTGCTCTATTAAACGTACCGTTTTCTTTGGGTGACCATGAAATTCATCATGAATGAAACATATATTTAAAGTGTACCAAGATTTTATAAAATACTCGCTGGCACTCTTAAATCGTATTTTTACGTTACCGAGCATAAATCAAAATGTTTGCCAAATTAAGATTGAAGAACACTATATCTGAGATCCGCACTAATAATTGTTTAGAAATACCGTATCAGTGATTTTCGGAGTACGATACCTAACTGAATAAATTCCCAACGTATTTTTACTCCTGCGGTGATCAATATTTTCAAAGCGGTTTGTAATTTCAATGTGTAATAATACCTATTTCAAACTGGTTCATAAAGAAAATGTGGTTGGCCCAATCATGCGTGATGCCTCAACAATGCGCAGACCACCAAACATAAAAAAAAACTCTTCCTATTTCTCAAAAGAAAAAATCAACATCGAAATTTGCAGAAATAATTTTACTTCAGTTGAGTAAGCTTTGATACGGTGAAACATAGCAATCACGAATATCAAGCCACGAAAACATCGCAAAATAGTCAACGCGACCGTCTTCCCCACTTTCAGTATCTATTACAAAAGGGACGTCCATGTACAATCATGCAATATGTGTCTTCCCATTGGAATGCTCAATTCGCTATCTCACGATTGATGTGAGCAAATAATATATATATATATATATATATATATATATATATATATATATATATATATATATATATATATATATTATATATTTGTATATATATTTATATATATGTGTGTGTAGTATGCATATGGGAGAGAGAGAGAGAGAGAGAGAGAGAGAGAGAGAGAGAGAGAGAGAGAGAGAGAGAGAGAGAGAGAGAGAGAGAGAGAGAAGAGAGAGAGAGAGAGAGAGAGAGATGTCATGATATAATGTTTAGACGGTAAATGTTGCTCTAGGAATATACAATATCCAGGAATTTCTGTTCCAAATTGACCTTCAGATCTTTTTCTATACATATCATACTAAGCTTTAGAAATTATTGAACCGCCCATGACAATGGCTTATTTCCTTTCCAAGCTAAATGAAAACATAAGGACTAATCTTGAATGCAATCAGTCAAAGATTTGAAATTCAATGCCAGCAGTAGAAGGAAATTTCCTTGGCAATCGTCTGCAGTGTATTGAGCCGGCGGCGCGAAATAAATAGTGCAGAGATAACGGCGAGTTGCATTTTGGGTAATTTGCCTAATCCGGTGTAACATTTCTCGCAAATTAGGTGATCATAGGTTAAAACAGCGATAGGCGACTATCGATGTCTCTTATTCTGCCAGCGCTTCTTAGTGATGACGTAATCTACTTCATCTTCCTTTTTTATTATTTCCCCTATGCAGCCTGTAACAGTATGCTCGTTAACCCGAGCTGACCTTTGACACGTGAGACCTCACGATGCTCAGGGTCTTACCGGCAGACGACACGATCCATTTGAAGGGAAGGGTAATAGGAAAAAGATTATGATTAAAGTGTGACTGTTAGACGAACAAAGTCCTCGGCAAATTTACGACCATCTGAGTAAAGGTATTTCAGGAACTAAGAGACATTATTTTGTTGCTCGGCAGACGGATTTTGAGGCTTTCTAAAATGGGCTTAGACTAGGAGTAATAAACGTCAAGCGACGCTGCCTGCTTCGATAACTGTGCCGAAGGTCGTCTGTGGAATGAGATGGAAGTCGTATGCTGGGGATGAATTCTTCTTTCTGTATCGTTACAAATGCATTGCTGTGGGTATTGAATAAATATATTTATTCAATCCTGTTCTTCGGGGAGAAAAAACCTGATGGAGTCATGCGTAAATACGTTGACCCTTTGATCCGACAACATTTAACGGAATTGATGAAATAACTGAAGTGTCAGGTGGCGATGGATATTACGGGAAAGCAACTCCCTGGGACATATATATTAGTGTTTATGAAGTGAACGGAGAGAAATGCACGAATTATGAGTGAAAATTTAACCTTTTCGGCAAACCTGTGTATAGGTTCAGTATTTTCGATATTAAAGTTTGGTTATTCAGGGTAAGTTGATTGGTTCACTGCGGCTGTACGACCATCCATATGAGAGATTTCCACGTCGTACCTAATCGTTTCCCGATGATACAAGCTGCTAAATTCAGGCCATTTCGCTCCACTCGAAAGTGATAAGTTCCTAGCGACGGGAGGTTCATTAAACTCGTTTCAAAAGTATATCAGATACGGCAGATCAGAATGTTTTGTTCAGGGACCACACCAGATACGCAATCAAACAGATCTGCTCGTCAACAATCGAGGATTCCATCATCGCATTATTATCGCATAGCGTAAGTATCATTTGTTGGTTTCCCGCCTAACGATAGATATCATACTCGGTTTGGTCTTCTTGCAGCAGTGGGTTTGTATCTATGTCATTTCATTTCGCGCCGACACTCTTATCTGTCGAAATCTTTTTGTGCCGGGTCTTGCAATCTCGCGCCACGTGTTCAGTCATTATCCCCGTGCTTATCTATACATACTATAGCGCCACCTTTAGTGGGTTCATCGCCCAACAAGCTATATGTACAGCAAGAACAGTGCGGAAAAAAGCTATTCAAAGAAATGAAGACAAAATGTTCCCTTTTCCGCAAAAATGTTTGATGCCTAGACTGAAATGGTTACTTCAGCATAGTGAATGCATTTGTGCAGACGACACGATCCATTTGAAGGGAAGGGTAATAGCTATCTGTGATGTATTAAAATAATGTGTCCTGTTGATCGTTGCTGATTTAACCCATTGATATCTTTTACGCTGTATCTGGTAACATTTTCTTGCTGTCGTTTGGAAATCCAGGTAGATTATAAAACGACATAGCGACGTGCAAGCTCTTCTCAGAGCCAGTAGCTGCAAGTTTTGATGGTTTTTGTACTAATTTTGATGTCAATGGCGAGTTCTTGTCCTACCCCCAAAAGCATGTTGAAACACCAACTATTTAGCCTGTCAACACAGCATGTATACCCTCGCAAGGAAAAACTGTTATAATAGATTACATTTGAATGCCATTCTGGACAAGAATTCACTCGTACAAAATGACATTGCAATCTACACAGGTGCAGGCCAAGTTGACGAGCTCAACACTGTCAATCTAAACATGTTCAGGGAGTACAGCAAGAAATGATTTTAACATTAAAAACACAATAGACAAAAAAAAACAACAAAAGCTAGAGCCACTGGCCCGTTAAAGCTAAGGAAAAATAGTTATCTCTTGTCGTTACACATTCTTGGGCCGAATTAAGCGTACTCGAAGAAAATCATGATCGACGTCTTATGAGAATTTTGCCACGATCATTGTACCAAGAAAGTTTGCACGATTAGCCAAGACGTCTCGTCAGGGACTCCCTTCATCTTCTTATCAAAGCGAACACGTATGCACGTAACCCGAGGACATGGCCGCTGATGAAAACATGCGAGCTGCATTTGCGGAGAGAAAAATATGCAGAAATTCCCTTCGCCTCTCGGAGATGTGTAATTGTTGTTAGTGCAATGACCGTACACTAGAGAGGTTTTAGATTTAACTGGGACCAGCCTACAAGAATGTTCAATACAATTAAAACACGGAGAGATAGACGGGAGATGGGCCAATTCATCTATGAAAAAGCTGCGGGCAAGACTTTTAATCAATTTCTTCATACAGCATTTTGACATGGATCTGTTCTGGCATGCACCAGACATGTTACCCATAATGCTCTTCGCTGTTTCAGCTGCAGTGGTATCTGCCGGGAGTACTGTATGGTTACCATAAAAATTATTTGTTAAACGTTTCCTCTGGATACTATACCTCTGAGAAAATTCAGCAAGTCGAAAGAAATGACGCAATGTTTTTCTTTAAAATAATATGCCACGTGCGGACATTTCTTTCTGCCAGATTCTATAATGAGGAATTGATTCACACACAGCACAAGGTGAACATATGAGAACTATGAACGTTAAGTTTGGAAACTTACATTAAAGGTATACAGTCACCTGTAATCTTAATATGCCCATATATGCTCAAAGGGGCGTTCCCTGGTATTCAAAATGCCCATGTGAGGGCGCTGTTTTAAAAAGCGGCCACCCGCTTAAAATCTGTGATTGTTAGATTTTCTCTTTCCATGGTAACTGTGGCAAAATTGGAACAGGTGACAGTATTCCTTTAATGTACACTTTACACTGCAAGCGTGCCAGGTTTGTCTCAGTGCATCATTTATAGACGGAGGATCTCATATAGAATGCACATCGGGGAATTTTGTGGAACCCCCAAACATTTTGCAATACTTTCTGGTCTATTGTGCGTGAGGATTCATTTTGAAGCCTGTGGGGTATATGAAGTTTTCATTGTCTTGCTATCGTGAAATTTCGAAAAATTGATATTTTTCTGGTTGACTTAACACAGAGTTAGTGGCCATTTTGAATTTCAAACACCTGTAGATTTTAGGTACTGTAATTTGTTTTTCTAATCATAAACTTTGCACGGGGACACCGATTTTTATTCCGGATTATGAAAGAGAGTGGTTTAAAGTTTCCTTGAGCACAGTTTGAGCAAAAATTTCGAGGTTTTATTTTCAAGGTGCATACAGCCATAAGTGACACCTGAATAACTTGCTTCGGTTTTGTTGGATGAATATATATGTATGGTCTAAAGTGTGGAATACATATAGCTACTGAAATGATTAAATTAAAGATTTCAAAGATTTCGTGGAAACAGGGAATTTATTTTTTCTGCGTGTTCTTGCAGTACATATATCTATCTATCCATCTATCTAGTATCTATTTGCTGGATATCAACTCCGAAATATATGCCTGAATGTTGAAAAAAAAATTCTCATTCTTAGCTTGACCAAATTAGGCCCATCCCGTACACCTGTACCGACAAGAACTTTCTATAATGATAGCGCAGTACCAGTATACTAGATATACCTCCTATATCAATAGCATATTTATGGAATCAGACTGATCCTTTTCTGCTGCCTGTAGTTTAATTATTTCAGAATAAGTATAGTAAGAGAGAGCCACAGACCAGTAAATATGTATGCTTGATGCTCAGTACAAACAATACTTTGTTGCATTATAGAAAATCATCGATAAATCAATAATAATCAAATGATCATACCCGAAAATTGTGAATGGTTTCCAAACTGGCACACTAAATGTGTACCAGATGTTGTAGGAATTTCCCGGGTAATTTTCAAAATGAAAACCCGGCACAGATTTCCCTCACAAACATACTTAGGGTCCTTGATAAAGCATGCATTGGTAAATGTCAAAATATGGTGAGGACTTTTGTTCAATCTCAAAAAACTATTCCGCAACCGACCATAAGCAAAACCACGTGGAAAGCTTCAAATTACCAGAATACCTAGTATTAGTAATTTAAAAGTAATTCACTTGTGTGATTTGAAAGAATGTACTGGGAATAAAGATATCAGACATTGAAATATTAAGGTTAAAGTTTTAACTTCATTTCTGCTTTGAGGTTAAAGTCAAACCATTTATATTTTGACCTGAACATATTCAGTTAACCTAAGAAAGTCGGTATGTCAACGGCGAACGTTCTTCATTCAATTGTAAGTTATTCTTACCTTTGGTACTAATTCGTCATTGCAGACATTCTGGATCACATGATGCTTATCGTGAAAATAAGGGCACCGTCTGCACGTGGCCAGTCAGGATATGAAATAAGGTACCGTTCAGTTTTTACGGCCGGGGGGGGGGGGCCGGCAAAATCCAGGGGGTCATCATAATTTTGGAATCCACGAAGGGGGGGTCATCACTTTTTCACTGGTAGGAAAGGGGGGGGGTCACCACATTTTCAAAAACATAATACCTACAATAAAGTTCACTTTATACCATGACCATGATCGACCCTCTTTACCGGCGGGCCGCCTTCGGCGGCCCACTACAATAAATATATACTTTATGTATTACCCATGACCCTCTTAACGGGCAGACGCCTTTGGCGGCCCACTCCAATTAGGTTTACTTCATGCAATGGCCATGATCGACCCTCTTTACCGGCGGGCCGCCTGCGGCGGCCCACTACAATAAATTGACTTTATTGTAATACCGCATGACCATCTTAACGGCCGGACGCCTTCAGCGGCCATGGTCAGTAAAGTTTACTTCGTGCAATGGCCATGATCGACCCTCTTTTTACCAGCGGGCCACCTTTGGTTGCCAACTAGAATAAAGTTGACTTTACGTAAAGGCCCATGACCCTCTTAACCGGAGGGCTGCCTTTGGCGAACCACTCAAATAAAGTTTACTTTGTACAATGTCCATGGACATAAGTTGTCCATGGAAATGAAGTTCAAAATTGCCTTACAGTCGTCCTAATTAACAGACGTTTGCATGGATGTGGCTGAGAAGTTTGTGCACTTTCATCTCTGCTACACGAATAAAGTGCGCCGCGTACCGGAGTTCAAATCCAAACCGTGCGGGTAAATTTGACATATGGGTTTTGGTTATTTTTCAGCGGGGGGGGGGGGGGGGGGGGGGGGTCATCAAATTTTTTCGTCTGACAAAGGGGGGTCATCATTTTTTCGCGAAAAATTCAGGGGGGGGGTCATCATTTTTTTGAACACCGGCGACAAGATTTTGCCGCCCCCCCCCCCAGGCCGTAAAAACTGAACGGTCCCTAAGGGCGGTATAACCAGGATAAGAGGTAAGGGCGGTACAATCCGTCGATATCGGAAAGCCATCGCCTCCTCGCAAAGAAATTTCAACCGACGACTAAATCGAAATGACACTATAGAGAATTTTAAAATGCCTATGATGCTGCATTTAAATGATTAACCCACACGCAAAATAACCATTTTTTTGAGCAAATAATTTTGGACGCCAAAGGGGATGGTGATGTTGGAAGAACCATGCTTTAAACAAGCTGACAGAAAAAATATTTTAATGTAATAATTCAAAACTGTGGACCGTTCTGAATTGTCCATTCATTGTTTCCAAGTTCTGTATTAGCGAAGAACTGATAGCTTTACCTGTGTATCTTTAGATAAAATCCAGCAATAATGAAAACGTTTAGAATGGCGAGAGCCAACGCGAGTAATTCTCGTTAGCCTACTACAAGATTTCTTTCAGTCAAATTCGTCTTACAAACTAGATTTATGTAGATGTGTACAGAATCGGGGAACAGAAATTGCCAGAATCGAAGAATTCACTTACAATTTGCACAGATGAGCAGCTACCGAAATCAGGATCCCTATGTAAACTGTACCGTTAAAAAACTTAAATTACATTTGCCATGTGTAATCTGATATTTGGGTCACCCAGTCCTTTGAAGCCATTAAAGAAATAAAGGGACAACTAACTGTCATTACGCTGCGTATCTGCATTGAAAGGACTAACATTATGACACTTTATCAGTCCATTACAAGACGACAAAGAGGTGCCCTAAGATCATGATGTGACACAGACAATTTTTAAAGACGGCCTTAGAAATCCTTAAGGATGTTACACCGTTACGTTCAGCTATCGCGGGGCATGTAGGGATTTATTTAGGTCAATGTGAAATCCAAACGAACGCTGACAGAAATCCGCGCGGCACGATCAGACGAATGGTTGATTTCTTTATCTCGCTAAGAGTAGACACGCCAACCCTCGTAAAAGTGATCGCGGCCCACATGGTGAGCGTGCAGGATCAACGGCTGCTGAGATCACACATTGTGAGGCAAAGCTCTAACTCGGTTATTATGATCCTAGTATTGCAATTTGCCCCGAGGGTGCAGATGTTGCAACGTACAGACGGAGTTATAGGGTGTTTTGTCCAATTTATTAGCGCTTGACGGCTTACATACTAATTGATTTCATAAGGGAATTCGAATTCAACTCTGAGGCAGTCTTTTTACCTTACGATTGTAAAGTTCATTTGACCGTATTGATTTCTTTTTGTAGATGCATGATTGACATCTCTATGAAGAGGCTTCAAAATTAAGTATATTCATTTGAAAATAAAAGCAATGCAATTGATCAAAGGTTGTCTCTTTTTCAATAAGTGATGTTTACCCGCTACGACTCTTAAAAGTTGAATGCGTTTAAAAAACCTTCAACCGAGATTTTGCCATTGTTATCGAATTCATGTCATTTCACTCTCTACTTCATTGCAATCTTTTCCGGTAAATTCCGACTTACAAGTTCTTCAAACCTAAAAATTAACGGCCCGCAAAACTTAGTTCGAGAGAATGGTTTCTGGATGGTTGCAATTACAAGAAAGGAAAGAATTGTGTCTCTGCTGTGTTACAAGGCCGTCTAGTTGGTGTCAACAGTACGTATTGCACTCTTTCTCAATAAAAAAGTCCATTGATAAGATATCTCGCCATGGCAGAGTTCATGAAACCTGCGGGTCGAAAATTGTCACCACCAACCGTAATTAAACCTTTATGGGCGAGATTATTTACAGTTTACTGTTACCAAGCATACACTGTGCACATTTTTATCATCAAAACATTATGAACTTTCGACGTGACTATAAATTTTGTCACGGGGATGGATATGACATTTACTCGAACCTCGTAATAAATCAGTAAAATGACAAAAACCGCTGAGAGGATCAGGATCACAGAAGAGCTCATTCAATATACCCTCCGAATAAATATATCGTATGCTCACAAACAAGTGACCCTAGGACTTGCAGTCTCTCCCCTTGTGGCAGACCAGCATTTAAACTCTTCTAAATACTATATCCTGACGAAACAAAGTCAAATTTTCTTAAGTTCAAACGTCATTAGACAGAATTATTCTAGAGTTAAATATATATTGATAACAGAGCAAAGATATTTATCCAAGAGGGTGTGGTTATGCCTATCGACATATACCCGACATCACGTCCTTTGTTAATAATCCTTAGTTTGTTCATATCCTATGGTATGTCAGTTTCTAAAGACAAGGATCTTGATCTCTGGATTTTGAACCGGCACAGTTGCTACTGTCAGCCGTCATATATAGGTGACACCGGAATCATCTTTGGAAGAAATTGAAAGACACAATAAATAATCGAAGACTATGACCCTCATCGTCAGAATAAAATTATTCCGATAGACTTGAACGTTTTCATAATGACACAATTTTACGATTCTAAAATATATATTTCTATATTTTGAAATACTCCATGTCTCATTTGAGGAGTTCAAACGAATCATTGTTTTGACCGTGGGATCTTTGATAAGGTTCATTCTGTACAACTTTTTTTGAAGAAAATGCACATTCAAGATTACATGAATGTTATTCAATGTACAGACCATTTCGCAGTAAAGATACTGAGAATAGTGCACGTGTGTTGAAAAGGCGATAAATACATAAAATAATGCGAGAACCTAGCAGGATCAGAATCACATCGTTCTCAAAAGGTTTACTATGTTGTTGATCATATATTTTTGGTGTGTTTAAAAAGGTAACCAGCCTTGATGCTTCTTAATTCTGACTTGTGGAAAACTCTCCGATACAACACAATACGAGCACTCTAGATTCTTCGTCAGGGATTTCGAGACGACCGCCTCCGTAGTAGTCTGAGGTCAGGGTCAAGACTTCCGGAAACACCGCTTGAGTTAAATGGTGATTACTTTACTTGAAGTAATACTGAGTCCTCGCCCTTTGAGGTTAATGTATCTTGGCACTAGTTTCCACATACTCAAATGCTAATCTACTGTTCCAGTGGCATAAACGAAATTTCCATCGTCTTGTTTTTGTGAATTAACGAAAACTTTATTTTTCCCATAAATTTTGCACACGGTTCCAGCGGCCTTTTTGAATGTCAATGTAGGTAGATTTTAGGTAAGTTTTCTCTTTAACTTTGATCTTGGTACGGTGACCCCTGAATTTTATTCTTTTTACGGAAGGGAATACTTCAAGATGGTTTGCTTCTTGAGAAAAGTTTGGGGAAAATGTCAAAAGTTTCCTCTTCAAGGCGCGCACAATCTTGAAAGCCGATTATCAAGTAAATTACCCGAGAGAGCAATCCTGGTGATTATTACTAACTCACAGAATGGGTTTCAATATCATAATCTTTGCATTTTGTTGTGAAATTCGTGACGCCTGCACACTCTCATCACTTGATCTAGTTATTTAGTGAAATTACACGACACACTAAGTCACGATTGCGTGGAGATATTATGCGAAAAAACACAGACTTCATATGAGGAAACTTATTTCGCCAGGCCAAATCGATTGGATTCCAAATTGCATGAAGAGTCTCATCAGCGTTAACGCGCCCACGTTAAGAATTAAGCAATATCTTGATATTATTGGAGATGGGCTTAAGGTAGATGGGATTTTTATCCGGTTAAAAGAGGGGTTGTTTCTCGCTGATAAAGGTCATCAGCTCATGACTGTTTCGCTGTTTCAATTCTTGTGCGGTGTAGCGCTTAACATGCATTACAAAGTTACCTCTGACGGAGCTAGATGTCTGGTTTGTATGAAGGTTCACAGTACAGATTTTCAGTCCATGGCGAACAAAGGTTTATTTCTAAGAATCGCTAGGGTCTCAAAAAGTCGACTGATCGTGATATAAGCTTAATAGGCCCTGAGACGAGAAAAAAACACATTCGCCTTTGAACACATCCGTTGAACTGACAACTGCCGGGTAGCCGACATTTACTCGGTGTCGGCCGGCCTGAGAAACGCGTGTCATTTCAGCGAGAAATACAACTTGACACACGAGGCGACGTTCGTCGGAATGTTCGGCGAAAAAGGAGACAGGCAAAATGCTAAGCTTGTCATTTAATCGTAAAAAACATCACAGGAAGAAGTAAATCTCGCCACAAAATCTCATAAACTTTTCATAAGGTACATTCTGGTGGCGCCTCGAGCCCTGGACATGATCAATCTAAACAATAAAATTGCTCTCTCCCTCTACAATATTTGTCAGCTTCATACTTTCTACGGCACCCAAGGTACAAAAGAACGATTGGGCTCTTTTCAGTGATCCAGTAGTATACTTTCATTGCTTTGCAATTTCGTTTTGTGTTGTTCTTATGGGAAAGTAGGAACGCTCATTCATTCTGTATCGATTTCGAAAGAAAGGATTATTGATATAATTATGCCAGGGGGTATTTTTTTATATCTGCAAACTTGTAGCTTTTGAACAGAATGTCTGAAACTGGTATTAAGACTTCTGAATGCGTCTGAAATTAAAACGAATATGTTATGTTATGGCCGTCAGTGTAGTTGAGTTTAAGCCCCACGTAATGACGACGTAATCCAATCTAACGCTACAACCATTCACTACCATTCACGATGGTAGTCTTTGAAAGGCTATGCTGTTCCTATTTATTCAGAATCGCTGCCGGCGTTTCGTTCGAATTAGACTCCCGACGACTTTAGCCGCTAGATATGGGTATTATATTTGTCGCGCACATTATTTTGATGATTAAATATCCTTTTTAGGCTGGATTATGCGAGTGGAACGTATACATGCCCACACGAGGCTCATTACGATGGTGCTGTGTAGACGAAGAGTCTCGTCTAAGTTGACCTTCGCTTCGGGTTTTGAATTCGAACGGTTGAGGACGACTTCATACCCTACCTGTGTGAGGCAACCTTGGCCTGCATTTAGACGCCCTCTCCAGTCGCTAATTTGAGGAGCTGATGAGTTTTAAGGAGTAACTATAAAAAGTAAGTTTTTCGATGCGTGAATTTTAATTTTAAACGTATTATATCATAGAAAAAATATGAATGACTTGAGAAACAGTTCTTCACATTCAGTTAAACTCTCCTTTTGATGACTTCACAATGCAGGCAGTCACGGGCCTTCTCATCAAAAGCATGTGTGTAATGCAGCCAGACTTTGTTTTACACTGGCCATTACGTTGCTTAATAGCATCGGCGCTATTGCGTTAAACAGTTTTAGCTCATGTCTGACTCTGACGCAACTAGGATTTGGCCCCTGACCAAAGACTTACTTCGTGAACTCGATGAATTGATATTATTAAATATCACTGCTGAAAATAGACATTATAGATATCATAAATATATATATATATATATATATATATATATATATATATATATATATATATATATATATATATATATATATATATATATATATATATAATATATATATATATATAATAGTATATATATATATATATATATATATATATATATATATATATATATATATATATCTGATGATTGCAGGATGCATTAAACTTTAAGTAACAGATACTATTACTTTGTATACTTGAAGTAATTTTGTTATTATTTATAACGCTGCTTTAGCATCGAGCACTGTAATTTCCCACGAGGACATCTGTATACTTCGAGATATATCTATATCTATATCTATATCTATCTATATCTATCTATCTATCTATATATATATATATATATATATATATATATATATATATATATATATATATATATATATATATATATATATATATATAATGCAGTTGACCATGATATTCCTATTACGATTTAGTTTCATATGAAAAAAAAATCAAAATTCCAGAGGTTTGATGGCTGGATGCGAAACATTGTCCGCACTAAGTATAATCATCAAAATTATTTCCTCGATAAAATATTGACAACCTTGCTTCACCTTTTACCAGTGAAATTCTCTAATTTTTTTCCCATTATCTAAACCTACCTCTTCTACTTTCCATTTGGATGGATACTTATGTTGAATATTCCAATTTTTTTACGAAGTTTACAGGGCTTATGTAGCTCAGATGCGGACATGCAGAGATTGTGTATCGATTTCCATTCCATAATAGTTTTTTTTTCCCGTGATCTTTTATACTCTCTGATGAAAATGTTTGTCCCGGAGAGTTCATAAGCTCTGTTGATATTCATTATAAGCTTTATGCAATAAAACTTATTTCCTCGGTAGTTGAATTCTCTCTTGGTATGTCGTAATCCTTCAACCGCAAATCGCTATTCGCTCCCCTCCTACCGAGACGAAAGTCCGTTATCGAATAGAGTGGAGAAAAACACACAGGAAGCCGACACTACATACACACATTCACCAGGGAAGGTAGTGCAAGAATTCATCTCGAGAAAGAGACGAGCACAAAAGGGAAGAAACCCAAACATAGAAGTATAGAAGTTAATGTATATGACGTATTTGACAAAGTATAGGCCTCCAGTCGGGCGACACAAAACGGAGGTAATCGCACCTATAATTATAGTGCTTTTTGCCATATATATATATATATATATTATATATAATCTTGTAACGACACATTGTTCTTTGAGTTTGCGGCGTCATGGAATGCATGGAATGGTGTGACTGTGTTGATGTAAAGTTTAACAATGGCTACTAGCTGCGTCATATTTATGCTCTCCGTAATCAGTGCACATGAGGGCACATGTTGCAATTTTGTGGCTTGTACGTAGTCGTTGATATATATCATCTTCAGTGATAGTTGCGATCAGGTTTGATAAAATTGGGTCGATTTTACATTTGCGTAGTTTGTAATCCCAATTCTTGGAATTGTTTCGTACTGGACGGGCGAGTGCTTTATGGTGCGTAGAATTAGATATGGTGTTTTATGTCAAACGTCTTTGTTGAGGACTCCCGCGAATTGCGCAGATCGATAGCGCCTCGTGTTTAATAATCTAGAATAGCTCAACCGTCTTTTTTATCTAAACCCATAACCGTTTTATGATACAAAGGACGACCGGAACGAAAATCACACCATCAAAGGACTCAACTGAACATATTTTTTTCTCGCGGGAGAAAATGTCAATATCATTTACATGAAATCACGCTGGCATTTTAATTTCTACGGCTTTGAAGAACAAAAGACGAGCCGCTTTTGTTACAACGCACAACATGAAGTTTTTGAATTCGAGAACAAAAGCTGAGTGACGAATCAACCTGCTGAAAACACAGCGTGTCAGTGAAATTGAAGAGAGTGCAGAAACATCTGGCTAATTGCGTGCCAAAATGTATGAAGCGCATATCCCTTGACAACATCGCAATCTTTCACCGATTTTGAGTCCATCATTTAATGAAAAACGGAGGCACAAGTTGTAGGTGTCTCTTGTCATGAATACGTCCCAACTCATCTGGTTATGCAAATACGAACCACTAGTTCCCCGGTCATTTATATGATGAAATATTGCCATAACTTAAATGATGAAATATTACTTTATTGATAATTATATTTAGTCTATATCCTAGGGACAGTTTGGAACGATCCCTGCGCACCAACAAATATGATTTTATTGAGTCTACCTGAAGTAAGTGATCATGAAATGTACGTAATTATCGGGGCAAATAAATTTTTATGTTTCAAAGTAATTGTGACAAATGAAGTAATTTTCTAAATGACGAACAAGAGGCACAATTTAGTCGCTCAATATACACACGGGCGTATACCGGCACAGAACTCAACACAGCATAACGAACTTTTGGAGGTCGATCGCGCTTTAGCTACTACAGATCAGAAAACTTATGGTGTTTTATCCCGGGGGGGGGGGGTATGCGTGCTTTCTCGATCGTTTCTACTGTTTCCATAGCGTAGATATGTATGAATTCTACAGAACTGTTACGATGATTAGATCTCTCAGCATTTTTTTCTGCTTTTTTCGCCTTGTTGCGCTGTGAACTGCGCAGATCACACCACTGAGAAAATGTCAAACCCTCAACTAATGCTTCTATCCTGTAAGGATTTTCGGAACAGTGTCATAGAATATCAATAATTAAACCAGCACTCTTGCTAGCTGAATGAAGAAAAGCAGGAATATTTCAGACAAAGAATACATACATACATACATACATACATACGATAAGGAGGCACCGTGGCCAGTGGTTAGGGTAACGGATTCACTGTCAGAGGGTGGTGAGTTCGAGACCCGGTTCAAGACCCAGTAGGTCCAGAGTAACGGACTCACTGTCAGAGGATGGTGAGTTCGAGACTCCAGCACGGTGTTGTGCCTTGAGCAAGGCACTTTACTCCTCAGTGCTCCATTGGGGGAGTTAGTGGGGTTATTTACCTCATCCTGTAATTGGGCTAACGCCTGTTGGATGATGGACTGAAAAAAAAAAAATGAAAATTTAAAAAAAAAAAAAAAAAAAAAATACATACATACAGACAGACAGACAGACAGACAGACAGACAGACAGACAGACAGACAGACAGACAGATGGACAAAAGAGCAATCACTGAAGGTAGATCGAGTCACAGCAGAAAGGCTAATTCAAACTTGGGAAAATGATGACGTGTGGCAGTAGATATTCTGTCAATCGGACACGTAGACCGATAAACGAGAACATATGAGCTTGACTACATCAATGGAAAGGTATCGGATACTTCTGACAACTGAATATTGAGAATGTGATCAACATGACGAATCTACGTCAGACTTAGCCTTCATCCGAGAGAGATTAGTCACGTGACGAGTTTTATTTCAGTTGGACTTTGTGGTATGGAAATCTTAAATTGGCGGTAATGTAAGCCAATTACCAGACTAAGAGATAGGGTCTTAAAGTTCCACAGCGTACAGGATATTAGTTTTCGTAGGTGTCTTTACATCAATTTCTACTTGAAGTACCGGAAGTGACGTTGGGAGGATCTGTTGTGAATTCAAGTCTCCGCTGTTTAGAAAACCACGTAAAGCGGCGAGTGATTAGTTCAACTGACCGGTCAGGTTCTACTTTGAAGACATGGTCAAGGATGAATAATTGGGCCTCAGTTGTCGTGTGCCGATCTTGAGAGCCCGATGTACTTGTTCCGTTCAGCGGCGCGTGTAACTAAGGTGAATTTGTCCGAACCGTCTCGGCGTATTAATGATAGGTTTAATTCAGAAAGTAGGACAGCCCATGGCTTGTGTTACAAGTGGATGACATGTACAGGAATGTCAAACTAGCTGTACTAATAAGGCGCCTTTGAAAGGAGTGAAAGAAAAGAAGAAATCGAACGGCTAAGTGATTGCCCTCCATCATCTATGCAGATATTACAAGGGAAACAGAGCTGTCACACCAGAAACTATGCACAGAGGCGGTTTTCTAAAACACGTGTCAGTTGTACACCGGCTCTCAGTGAAAGCTGTGAAAAAGGCTTTTCAACGCCTTGTCATACTGAAGTGTCTATCGCATTTCATCTTTAGAATATACCCTCTTGTGGCTCAAATATCCTGTCAAATTCCAAAGCATCTTTTCACATAATGTCAGTTGCCAACACCGCGCGCCCTGGATATTTTATTCGGGAGATGTTGGTAAAGCACATGACCTACTTCGCACGACAGGTTCTCATCTCTACAATTCTTCGTCTTTTCGTTCTAATTGGCTTCTAAAGGACCTTTGCTTTGTTTTGATGTTCGAATTACGAATTTCTCTGTTATCCTAAATCACGCATAGTAGGACTTTTCCGTTTTATATTAGCACATCAAGATAGCAGCCCGGTCGCCTGGATCTACACAGAACATGGCTGTCTGTCGATCCATTGCTTTAATTTGTCAATGCACTTTAACTATCAAATTTAAGAAATAAAAAACTAATAGTCAGCGATATTTGCTTTCCAACCTTTCGTCTGCAGTTCCAACGGGTATCTTGTATAGACGCGATGCCGTATACCATCGGTGGACGAATACAGCCTTCGGGCAAGACTACGCCTGGCCGTGCTTTCCGTGATGATTTTATGCACAATTCTTCGGGACATTCACCCATTGCTCCCACATTGCCACCGATGTAATTTTCTCCGTACGAAGTAACATTTGAAAACCATACATTTTAATCTTTAATCACTTCTTTACAGAGGCTTTGGTGTGTCTGGTAGAGAACTGGGACACCCAACGAGAGCATACGCAGGGCCACTTTTACATTACGATGGTTGAAACGTGGTGAATGAATGAGACACCTCGCCTCTACCGTAGGGCTTGAAAAATGAGCGATACTCTAGGCACTCCCCTCGAAATACTGACAAATGATCTAACTCTGTCGATGGTAATTTTTCTTGAGTGCGAGAAAAGTCGTTCGGGAAAGAAACTGCCCTCTTTATTAACGGGGAACGTGACGCGTCAGTGCGTGGTGAACGAATGCACCCAAGCGAAATAAGCTAGAGACAGGTACGCATCGTCAGTAATTTTCAGAATTGCGCGTTTTCATTACATGTACAACGGCGATAATCTAATATCAAGACAACATCTGTTACATAAGGCCTCAGGCAGTTGAGAGATAAAGCAGCTGGTACCGAACAACCTTATGTATTTACATATTACAAAATATAAATATTTTGATGATTAATTTGATATTTTTTTCCAATCTACGCATTCATGCATCCTGTAAACCCACCCACTGAACTACAAACCTACACCAACAAACGCTCCTTCTATACGATGATCAACCTATCTTCCTAACGACCTGCTTACTTACCCATCGACCTACCTGCCAAACGTTCCCTTACTTACCTACCTACCTGTTGACCTGATTGTCTACCCAGGCCCTCTCCAACCTACCCATCTACTTGCAATACCCTATACCTTCGCTCCTTCCCGTTGATCACTACGCGGAGACAGTGTTTTTTATCGTCGGGAAACACAGAAACTCTTGTTGTCATATTCCCGCCTGTTATCGGTTTTGTCATTGTCAGCAGTCACACAGCTTAAGAAAGGATTTCCGCTAGTTTGCGCTGGAAAAGTAATTCTTCGAAGTTAACTATTGCTGTCTAGCAAAAGAAGCTGCGGACGTAAAATCGTGCGCTGACTTTCAACGAGAGGCAGGAGATGCTCCAGTCTGACGTCTCGATGAGCAGACAACAAATAAGATTACTGCTTCAGGCAAATTGTCGATAAATTCTTCTGAGAAAATAAAGAAAGTTATTGAGGGCAGTTGTAGAAATTTACTTGCCCCAGTGAAGTCACCAATGTCTTGTTTGAACTATGATAACCCGATGAACGATGGTCGCTCCCATTACTTTATGCCGTCTAATATCTACCAGCTAATGCAATATTTCAAACGGGACACATCTTTTATTAGTTGACGGCAGAGCTGGACCAGTTCGTGTAATACAGAAATGTCATCTACTTTATCATTTGGCGGCAAAATGTCGAATAACAGACCTTATCGGCAAGTTGGATGGCATGTGGGATAATTAATCTGAAAGAGTTCGGGGTTTTTTTTGCGAACTTCCGTACCGGAAAATATTTCAGTAATTAGGGGCTGTGTAATTGCAAATTGGAAAGCTCAGGGAAATGTTACTTGTAGCGTCATCATATCCCTGATTCATGCTCGGTGACAAGGTTTCCATCTTTGCCAAGTCTCATCCTTATATAACTTACAAAGTGGAATGCTGCGAGAAAAAAGAAACAATCTCGTCCCTTGAAATGAGAAAACTGACTGTAAGTGTACGTCTGGAGTAGGCGAATTTGAGCGTTTTATCGTTATTGCTACGTAAGTATTACTCTCAATTCACCAACACAACGTAGACCTACTCACGCGTATGAGTTATCTTCTCACAAAGCAGTTTTCAATCAAATAATGGGAAGGGGGTATTATTATGTCTATGAGTGTTTTTTAGAAGAGCATTCTGTCAGAAAATGAGCAGTACATTGTATGGTGTATATGTGGATAAAATGTCTTCATACGAGAGAGTATGCTATTTCATAACTGGGAGGTTTTCCTGTGGATCATGAGCGTTTACCCAGAGAACGTTTGGTCAAGGAGTGTGCAGTCCCCGAAACTTTATCACGGCCAAAGGATAAGCTTACAATGCGCGGGCGTTGTTCCCTTAACCTAACAAACGAATCACAGCGTTGAAAGTGAAGGATTCCCAAAGAAGATGGATCTCAACGTCATACAATATCTTGATACTCATTTTGTGTCGGACACGCTTTTTTCGAAATACGTTATTTGTTAGATTTTTTTCTATTTTCGCATTTCACTCGACCATAAAGCCCCCATCCCACCTAATAGTTGGCATGTGTTCTATTTTTAGGCTCAGACTGATGTAGACTGTAATGGCAGGATAATCTTTCAATCACGTTTTGAAATTAGGCAATCCAAATAGTCGTTAGGTAAAAGTATATTTTCCCTCTGTCGATGAACGGTTCAATATAACTTTACTGTGCTACTCAGTATTCTTAAATGGATAGTCAGTCTACGATTGACCATCTGCTCGTCACGAGATCTCGCGAGACTTCGATGCCCGATGTATCACTCCGTTGCCCGCCACCAAGTCAAGCAAGATTTTTGTGATAGAATGGTATCTGTACTAATCAACTAAAATTAATGCATTTAATGTGGTGTCGAACAACGTTCCGTTTATGTCAGACGCGCCTTTTATGCTGTCGGCCGTGAGAGATTACCCTGCCAAACGCCACAGCAAACCGCACAGCATAGGAAATAGACGATTCCAAACAATTGCTTCGGAGACCCATGTACATGTACAGTTTCAAGACAACTACGGAAATAATTTCAGAAAAATAACTCAAAGATTGCATTAATTAATTTGTCGATAGGTGTATGCAAGCCGTAGTTACATCTTCATACAATTATGTGAAATCTGACAAGAACGCAAAATTTTAGCAATACAGGATCAAATTTCAGACGACGCACATCACCGTCTTCAACCCTTTCTATCCTCTTATCTCATAAAATTATCTTGCCTTTCTTGGAACTATCTAACTCTAAATACGTCCGAGTAATGGAATCGTTTTAATGAGTCTATTTCGTATGGAGAGGGTCGGGGCTATGCATAAACCATCACCACATAAACTGGAAGAATCGCAGCCGGGTGGGATATCATCCTATATGAACCACTCAAGAAGTAAATGGCTTTAAATGCGGTCAGACACAGTAGTCTGTAATGACTTCCCTTCCCTATTTGTAACGGTGTCTGATTACATCTGGCGACATGTGACACACACGAGCAGCGATACGTTTTCACCTCGTCGATAGAACATCGATATTTTTGACCGGGCATAGAAACGCTGACGAGCAGTTGCAGCGGCCTTGGAGACATCACATCTCAAGAATCGAAACTAGCCGCTCGGGGCGAATTCTGACTCACTCTGCTGAGGCAAGGCAAATGCAAAAATGCTCCCCGTCTGCACGATGCAGTTTCTTTTACTGCACTTGAAACAACTCCAGCGAGATTACATTAGTAAGAATGGGCTCTTCACCGCATGCAGAGGATCTTGCCAATCGCGGAAGAGTGCGTAAAATAAGGTGCGGTAAAATATATGAGCTGTTACATACAGCGGTCTTAAATGTCAAGTTGGGCTGACTTTGTTTCGCAAGCCCAACAAGCGGCGAAAGCCTAAGGGATTTGTGCCTGCGTTTCTCATATTACGAGGAGAAAAATACGGATAGGAAAGAAGAACGCATGACTTGAGCGCGAGTGCTAAGATGTGTATGCGCTTCGCTTGGGAAACGACTTGAGACCCATCGATAAAAGACAGAATGTGTTATCTCGAGAAACTGTCGACAGGCACTCGTAATGGATTGACGGAGCAGTTTTTCTTGAAGAGTAAATGTCTCGCCGCTGATTCATCAGTTTTTTAAGCGCCAATTTGTGACCACGGGTATACATATTTATAGATTTTAACCAACATGAAATCCACGAAATCGTTAATGTCAATTTCAAAGAGACCATAATGTACGGTGGATAAGTATGCGCAAGTATATTGCGCCTGGATAATGCCTAATTGCCCTGTGGTGCTTTCTTTGATGCATGAGGAAATCCCAATTAGTGACAGCCAAAACTTTTAGGCATTAATATTCGGAACAAAAGACAGATGTATGGATCTACCTGAGTTGAAAGTGAACACATCGTTAGAACTTCAAAACGTTACATGGCAGTGACAAAGAGCTGTGATAAGACGTTAATTCGATATTAATATCACAATTGGCTTTTAACAACTAACCTTTGTAATCAGAATGTAATAAACACGCCATCGTTGTTATCAAAGTCCATGGGACGACACAGAGATGTTTTAGACCTGCCCTTGTGCGATTCTTGTCCGAAAGCAATCACAACATTCCGTACTAACATTTTGCAATTGCTGGAAAATCTTTACCATCATGCCCACGCCTTCGAAGAGAAATGCCAAAACTCAAATCAATAAAAGAATTAATATCTCCTCACCTTTTTTTCAATTTATACTAAGTTTATTGTATGTGATGCCCTTGCAATTAAAGTAAATATCAATTCTTGAGACTCTGAGATTGATTGTGATGTGTGGTTATATGCGAAGGGAGGATAGCGGTCAAATCGTTGATTTCATGAAATTGGTTGATTACTAAAGAATCCTGCAGGGAGTGGTGACTCACGTGTTTTTTCTCATCTTGTCATCAAAATCTGATACAAATGCTTTAGGCAACGTCAATTGGCCTCCGCATTTTAAATTGTACCTAATTGTAAAACAATGATAAGTTAATTGGCGTCTCTGCGAAAGTATATCGTGTTGTCACCCCCAAATTACTCATTGGTAAGATCATAAATTAGATATACATATATAAATACACAGCCTTCTATTTTGATGAATTTCAGGCACTCACCCACCCACAACATACGTTTGAAAATATAAATATACAACCACCCATCTACCTACCTACCTACCTACCTACCCACCTGCCTACCTACCTACCTACCTACCTACCTACCTACCTACCTACCTACATACATACATACATACATACATACATACATACATACATACATACATACATACATACATACATACATACATACATACATACATACATACATACATACATACATACATACATACATACATACATACATACATACATACATAAAGACACAGACAGGCAGACAGACTGACAGGAATACGTGTCTACCACAAACATATGAGTAGCAAATAAATATGGAGATAATGAATAATAGATAGAATTGTTAGAGGCATCGATGCATGAATAAGTGGATAAATTAATCAATAAACCAATCAATTAATCGATCAATTACAAACTGTGTCAAAATGTCCAGAGCAAGTCGTGAAAACGAAGAAGTTATTTCCCTAGCTTCTGTTCAGTAACTAAATGTCGATATCAATTAATGATATATGAATAAAAATGTTACATGCACAAAGTTCCAGACTTCATGCATCGCTCATGTGTATATATTATAAAGATTCAACTGAAAGGAAATCCAGTGAACCTAGTAACTCGTTGCTTCCTGAAAGTCACCATCGATATAGGTCTTCATTACGACAGTAGCGGCTGACAGTGACCTATTTGCCCTTAGGCTTTTGCGTATATCTGGACACTTGCATCCTGTCTTTCTGTGAGAAGTTTACAGTCAGTAGTGATTTAGTATCAATGGGCATTAAGACCTGCCGCTGGGAACGCGGTTCAAATTAGGCATGTTGCTCACATATTCATATTGTTTGCCGTCACACGTTTTGCAACGACAGGTGAATAATTCCAGGCCTTTGATGAAAGGGGTTGGTGTTTGCGGCGGGTGTCGAGGGAGCCGTGGAATCAAACTGTAAGTGCCAATTTGGGGCATCAATCAACGCTGTATCATGGAGATAATGGTTAAAGGCGATCAAAATCAATGAACATGGAATCCCGGATTCTCGTTTGTCTTGTTAGTACGGTGAGAATCTGTTTTACTTATTTTTCACAACAAATATTTGGTCTCACCCCGGCAATTGGTCACACTTCCCGGCACATTTATTTAATCCCAGCCAGTCAACTCTGTCAGCCGGCCTACGCCGAAGACATCATTAAAGTCGAGAATGGTCGGGAATGTGGCGCGGCAGAAGTGTCATATCAAGAAGACGAACCATTCATCGGGACATCCTCCGGCACCAAACAGTCTATCCCTATTGAATTACAGCATTCAACACACAGTACGACACTCATTCAGTTAGTTACATCAATTTGAACGATGGGAAGTTTCACACCCTTTCTCTCTTTTCCTCGATGGCTGTATTTAAAGTGCATGCTGTATAATGCGAGGTATTGAAGTTTTAAAGTGGACTATGCATACATTCATATACCTTTCAGTGAGACTGGTCGAGCGTAACCGAGTAAATAGACATTTCTAATTCGGTTTGGCGACTCGCTGACGGTTTCAAAAATTCTCTTAACTTCTGAAGGGTTCTTTTTTATATATGGCATCAGTTTAAAGAAGAAGGGCTCGGTTGAATTTCTTGAAAACCTTACATCTTCGCATACGTTGTCACTTCTTTCCCTGCCAAAGAATCGCAGACGAATAATACTGACACATTTCAAAAAGCCAGAGAACAGGATTTAACGACAAAAATGGCGATGAAACTTCATGTCGCTAGCCTAACGAGCAGTAGGATTCTGATTCTCGCCGGATACACTTTCCCCGCGTATTCGAGTCATCAATTCGAGACATCGAGATGTCGAAGCTTACGTCACACTGGAAGATGCATCGCCCATCGTCAGAGTCGTAAACATTATTTTAAATAACGTGTTACATAATTAAAATGCGGCACGCTTGTTCCTCCCGCCATCGGATCAGGTCGTGCCTGTTTGTCGTACATCAGAGCTCAGACCGTAAGGGGTTTGCTAACATATGTGGAACAATCTCATCAAATCACCATTGTCGGTGTGTTTTATTGTCACGTGTGACAAAGTTTAAAAAGCCCTAGCCGACGAAATGGAAAAGTCGCGTTGTAGCTTATGGAACTAGACTATCATGATGAAGTTAATCTCTTAGCATAACACCTACGCCGCGGCTTGACAACGAATCTCGTTTGATCATTCAGACAATTTAGAGATTATATTCAGGGATCTTGCACGCATGAATGAGATCCTTCCAGCAAGTTCGAGTAAATATTTTCCATTGGTTTAACAGTGAGTTCTCGCTGATACTGGATTTACGCTTTGGCCTGTACACCAGAGGCGAACGCCGTGACTGGAATGCATCGACGCAACTTACCGTCCACTCAAACTCCCTTCAGCGTACTTCGTCCGACTTGTGAGACACCAAGATCAGTAAAAACTATAGGTATAAATTTTGATCCAGTTTGTTAAAGCTGATCTAGTACGCAACACGTTTAATGGCAATTGGAATTACTTACAAGTACACAAAGATTTATCGTTGTAAGAAGCCTGTCAGGTCAGGCACTTCCACCTTTGAGTATGTGACGGCTTCGATGAATTTCTCGCTTTGTACTCGCTTTAAAATAAAGATGAAGAATTTAACTCAAGTACATGCAAAAAGTTTCAACTCGAGTGATTATCAGGAATAGTTACTGGCAACCTCTTGTGTGCCAGCTTTATTTTTCCGACCAAAGCAGACAATAGTGGGCAATTTCCATCGGGTGTGGTGGGTGTTCAGAGATGTGATGGCAGATTAGATTCCGAAATAACGTGAAGAATACCGAAACGGCACCTCCCCGATTATTTTTGGGTGGCGGTTGGGGTGGGGTGGGGGTTCATGTAATGATTAGGGTAAGTAGAAAGCGATGCGCGGCTTCTGCAGTTACCGAAGAATCACACATATTTCAGACAACCAGCGCTTTATCGCTGTCTACTGGCGTCAAGCAAGACACGGCTTGACTGCTAAATTGCAGTATACACTAGCCATATACCATGACTTTAAAACCATGAGGTCTCAATTGCTTTGCTGAGGAGATAAATTAAAAACAAGGAAGACGACCTCATATAAAACAATACCCTTATGAGTTGGGAAAATGCTGAGAAGTGAGCTTATGGGAAACGCTAATCTAAAGCGTCGTGCAAAATAGAAGAGCGCCCTTTTGGCTTGATATCCAGTTCATGGCCGGTTTCACGAAATATAATATTGGTGACGTTTGAAACGACCACCTGCTGACGTAACCGGTGATAGTAACTGATGAAAGGTTTGTTCCTTTGATAAACACCACAGCGATTAGACACCATATTGGTTCAAAGACGCCCCTTCAGACGGGGTCTGCTGCGTAACGAAACCTTATAGACCAGAATAAACTTCAGCGGGCACGTGCTACATGAATTTGACTAGTCTGAATACTACAGAAATTACCGCAGTTAGCCGGTTAGACGGCTTGGACGTTTAAGATTTAGTAGACATTTCTGAAAGACTACTTGAAATTGTAACAACATCGACCAGTTTCAGCTTGGCAGTCGCCATAGCAACATCCTTGACGGCAGGATTTACATAGTATACACGCAATCTCAATGAACACGATTGGGACTAATTTGAGAGAATTGGATCTTCGTATTGTTCAAATTTCTCAAAAGTGTTAGGTGTGCTATAGCTGGACGTTGCAATATGACAAATTAATCATTAAAACAGGTGTATAACTTAAAAAGAAAAGCATGCAGATGAGCTTACTATCACCAATTATCCCGAATTAGTCCAAATCGTGTTAATTGTGGTATATATGGGACAATACATTTTGCATATGCGTTCGATCTGCAACCTTCAGTTTGATGAGTTTGTGTTCAATTGATGCATATTGTATATAGGGCATGCTGTTGAATAGCTTTTGTTTCTGGCGATTGCCAGAATCGGATAAGCTGTATGTCACAGATTATTGTTATATTTTCAAGTACTTATTCAGCAATTTCAAGTAAAGTTTAAAATGTCAAAATGTCTAAACGGCAAGCTACGATAAATCATGTAATATGTAGTCGGCAACGAGTACTAAAGTACTACTTATATTATAATATGTAACGAGCAAGTTCTCTTTCCAATATCGCCAAGGTGACTGATAGGACAAAAATATGAGATTTGCATCATCAGATGTAGGCATGACTGAATTTTGTTGACAATAGCGTAAGCGGTAAAATCGCATTTTATCTTGGTCAACTCATAAATGACATTCCGAAAGAAAAAGCTCTTCATAAACTCATAAACGCGGTAGACTCATTACTATCTATATTTCTCTTTTATTACTCTCTGTTATGGTGTTCCCATGGCAACGAAAAGTCCCAAGAGTATTGCTGTCAGATAGTCGTCATGACATTTTAACTAGTTTTCTCGCACTACCATCCTCATGATTATGCATTGATTACACATCTCAAAGTCAATAACACGCAAGGATGTATGATGATCAGCCAATTGGAATCCAAGAGATAATGAACAGCGTTCTTCCCATCAAACGTATTGTCTCCGCTACCTTGAAAATATTGAGAGTCGCTCGAGTTCTATTGCTTTGATATCATTTCCGCTGCTTTCCTTTGACGGCATTTTTGTCCTCTCTTTGTACTCGTTAAAAAAAGGTCGTAATTCTTTCCATGTGAACACGACTAATTAATTACTCACAGCAACGGCTAATCATAGTTTGACATTTGTTCAGTGGATTCTTTTATATTTGTCGTGCTCACCTTCCATGGCAGGTAATCAGTGACAGGGAACATTATTGTCTGGTGTTCAAAGTTCGACATTTCTACAGCTTTTATTGTACCATGTCAAACATTGCGGTGTAAAACTTATTCAGATGGTGTAATCCGATAAAGTTGCGCTGCCATCGAGTGCAATTGCCTAAGTTTGGGCGCGATCTTTTCCATAAACTACTGCATCACACTCACTCACACTAAATATTATTTCGGTTTGCAGCTATATTTCGTAATGGATCAACATTAAAGCGACTCTTTGCGATGTTGGGACTCCCACGCGCTGGGCAGGATGTGCAAAAAAACCCTGAACCTATAGCCTGGCATTAGGCGAAATTTGTGTTTCAACGTTAAAACTTGGTAAGTGATAGAGTCAGGTTGACCTGTTGGAACATCGCAGGAACAGATTCGTAGGCATATTGTTGAGTGGAATCAGTGTGGTTCTCATGTAACTACTGATGGAAGAGCTTATGGACATTTAGGAACCCTATCAGTATTTCTAGTCCACATGGCCGTGAAAAACATTGTACGTGACAGTGACAGTGACTTGAGACTACGATTAGCTTCCATATTTTATATTGCATTTTTCCGCAGGCCTTTCGCTGAAGTAACGTTATCTTCTTATTTCTATCAAAGATTGAGAGTATGGAGTTCTCCATCAGACACATTCTCATAGAAATCATATGACAGTCAGAAAAACAATGTTCTAAAAACAGCTTAGTTTTGAAGGATACACACCGCGGCTTGGAGTGGCCCGGGTTCAATTTCGCGGTCGTCAAACTCGGTGGTAACCTTGAGCCTTGAGCGATACCAACCGGTGCTGTTCACATACGTCATATCTTTAATGACAATGACCCTAGGCTTTGTGTCTTACAGATATTACAGTACCCTGAAATACCGAATGTTGGGATGTGCGCACACGTTGGCTAGTTTTTGTGTCTAATGCACTGGTGCCTATACCTATCGATACAATCACCTAAGAATTGCAATGTGACGAATTAAAGTAGGCCTACAACCTACGACACAGGTCAGATAAACGGAAAAAACCCTTGTGAGTTAAATGTCAAACGAACTGAGGATTTTTGCACAAATAACGATAAAGACATGACTGTGGTGATACTAACTGCTAGCACTCGACACAAGGGCGAATGATTAATGATGTCCTACTAACAAGAAATTCAATACTTATACACAGAAAGACTGACACTATTCAATGATGTTAATGGCTAATCTCTCAATAATGGATTTCCCGAGACAGCCATAAACACATCAGCACCAATCCAATAATACCAGTGTAATGTGATTTGGCATCGCCCAGGTTTCCGAACAATGCCGGAGATAACTGAACGTCATCATAGAAACGTTAACTTGGCATACGTTCCGTTGGTGCTCGTTAAAACATCCCAGACTCGGGCTAGCTTAAAACATTTTAATTGAAGATGTGTTTCATCGTATGGACTACAACGGCTTGCGCATTTGCTATTAACACTGATACAGAGCCCTTGAGCGCTGCCCAGCAAGCGAATGAGGATAGCGTCAACATTGCAATTTTAATAACTTGACACTTGCTCTTAAAGTATCAATTTGACCGATTCCTGTAGCAATTAAGTACACGAAATGAACACAGGGGTAGCTTTGGGATTTTGCGTGTTTTTGCTTAAATTGGTATGGATTCATCGTGTCCTTTTGCAAGAGTTATGACCCGATGCTGTACTATAGCAATTTACAAACTCTTCTATTCATATTTAAGAGACATCTGGATGGTAGGGTAATTGCTGACATTAATAATCCGAACCGAACGCTTTGTTTGAGAACGGTCGATTTTGCATTGCCATCGGACACTATTAATTATTTACTCCCGTAAAAATCGATGCATCATAAACTTAAATGGAACTGCTTTCTTCCAGGAAGATATAAAAACTACATAACTTACAATGAACGCGCTTTCCTCTATTGTGCATAAATAATGTATACGCGATGTAAAGTGTTCACATCTTTCTAATCGACGCGATGCCGTCTCGACAATACCTAAGTCACACTTTTCCTTTGTGCACGGCGGATAGATGACGTGGGTGTATCTATATGGTGTTTACGCGGTGAATGAAAAAGCCATCTCGGTGGCTCTTCAGTTAATAACTTGTAGGCGGGCACGTTTGATTGGTAATCTTTTCGAAAGTAGATTCGTATCCAGGAAATACGCTTCAATGATGCGAGCAAAACTTTCCAGCGAAACACCTGAGATACAATACATTTTGATGGAAGGGACTCTGGTATTGTAAGGGAGAGTTTGTTTGTGTCCATGTAAGTTTTGAAGATTCGTCAGAGAGAGAGAGAGAGAGAGAGAGAGAGAGAGAGAGAGAGAGAGAGAGAGAGAGAGAGAGAGAGAGAGAGAGAGAGAGAGAGAGAGATAAACTGAGAGAGAGAGATAAACTGACAAACAAACACACAGATAGGGCGACACAGACAGACACAGACTGATGCAGATAAAACAGACACAGGTAGGCAGACAAGCGAGCAGACTGAAGCAATGAGATACATACACCGACAGACGGATGAACAGCTGTAGACTAAGACAGACCGACAGAAACGTAAGACACTATTTGTTGTACTTGGGCCTCAGCCCAAGTACATTTGTTTTCATTCCGTGGGAAAAAACTGTAAGGTATAACCATTTCTGGCTGAGACCAGGGAGGGCAAAATGTATTGGCTTCATCTTTCTTGGCATAATAAATGGCGTAATGATGTTAACTGAATGGAAGTGCTGCTCTCAGCCAGTCTTGAATAAGTGAGATGTGAATATAAATGCTTCTCTATCTGAGTTTTTGCCACAAAATCTTCTGAATATAATCAAAATGTGCATCGAAATGCAACAATTAATGCACCCTCCGTTTACTAGGCGATGGCACGACCCTTGCTACACCCACTGGACGAGCCAAAGTGGGAGGGGTAATTTCGGTTTGGTCGAACAGGAGGGCTCGAGACCAGAATTTAACATTTAAACTTGAAACATGTTTAATCACTGACAAGATGTGGATTAATGTTAATCAAAGAGAAAGTTTGAAAAGGAAAGGTTTATATCCGGCACAACGACAATGAAAAACATTACGACTGGAAACTGTACCCCTGGTTGAGAATAGTAACGCCCACAGCGATGGAGAACACTTATCCTTGAGCTGAGAAAACCAGACCATCATTTCGAAATAGAGCTGCAGATTCGAGAAGCTCGTTAAAAATAGCTAGGTACACCCCGTAAGGGGTGCTTTCGAGTCTTGAGGGCAAATTTCGCCTCCTTCATTTAGAAATCGTACGTTTGTTTTTCCAGGGGAACACATCATTTGACACAAAATTTGCATGAAAAGGGGTCGCCAGTAAGCACGTGGTCAAATCTGGCATAAGAAACAATATGAAATGTTGGGTAAAGCCAGTCCAAAATAAACTGATTTGAACTTTTTGTGTTTTGTAATTTATACCACTGCAGTAACATGACTTTTTTTGACAACATCACACAATGTAATACGTTTTGAAACTGAATACCCCGACGTATTCTGTGTCCCCTTTGCTAAAAAATACGGTATGCCGATTACCATGTAAGGAGATGATGACGTCAAGACAGATTTGTAGTGCGTTTGGTCTTGGATGGTGCACGAAGTTTTGTCGAGGTAGCTTGTGTATTTATTTCCTAAATGGGAGATATTAGGGTCGATCTAAAAGGCCGAAAAATGTTATGATACTCTAAGCGAGCTGAACTCCAATGCGAATGGTTGGATAATTTGGAGGATGTCTAGACTGATCTCGTCTCATTTATTTGGCGGTCAGTATTGAATTTCAACTGCGTCACAAGTTTGCGTCGAGCGGTCAACGAACGATATTTTAGAAATCTGGAGACATGGCACATCGCAGTTTTATTTTAGTATTTTATATTTTACAAAAGATGTAAGAAGCAATGATTTTGTTGAAAATTCTGAAAAAAATGTAGGAAGATTTGATCGCGAACACATTTTCACTTGGGGGTCAACTAGCCCTGCGTACGATGCTGTGTGTTCCGCTACAGCTAACCGCCCAGCTCACCACAGCCCTGCAAAGACCCGTACGTTGGGTCGGTGACTTCAAATCCATTTTGGGACTTGACGTAAAAAGCCAAATTACTGCCGAAATTCAGCGTTCTTGGGCCCAAGTCGTATCCCAGCCTACCTCAGCTACTCGATCGCTTCCAAAAATGACAGTCTTTTATTCACTTCTCGTAAATAACCGTCGATGTCGGCAACTCTCTCGCTGGCCCTGCGTACGATGCTGTGTGTTAGCTGTAGCACATAGCATCGTACGCAGGGCTAGGGGTCAACATGGGGTCGCAGCCATGTTGCCTCAAAACTTATTTCTGTCTGCACTCAAAACTCAAAAATGTCGCATATGAACCTGAAAAATCGATGTAATTTTGTCAAACTTCGGCGAAATTTCAGCCTATAGACAAAATTTCATCTAGGTAAGGTAAATTTACTGAAATTTGATCGACAAATAATCCTGAGCGTGAACGTGACAGCTCGCCTTCTCCGGAAGTCATGCATCCGGCCACAGTCGCTCGAGAGCTATTCAGCTCTGGGACTATTCGCCCCATAGACGAGTATACAGAAGCGAGAAATACCTCGCTTCTGTATACTCGTCTATGGGGCGAATAGTCCCAGAGCTGAATAGCTCTCGAGCGACTGTGATCCGGCCAGCTGCCCATATGGCCGGGTGCATGAGATTGTTTTCAAGCGACGGCGGCAGACCGTACGGGGCTCTGGATATGAACCTACCGCCGGTAGCTGTAATAACTGTTGCGTTGTTTTTAATCACCACGGACGAAGTCCGAGGGGACTTATAGGTTTGGTCATGTCCTTGCGTCCGTCCGTCCGTTCACGCCTACAGTACCCAACCCCATACAGATGCACGTCGATTTGTTTCACAATGCTATCAAATTTGGCCATGTTAGAGGACTTTTTAGTTTTCACCTCCATAGACTCCCATGTATAAGGCAGTTCTCCATAGACTCGCATGTATGATGCCAAGAAAAATAAAAAATTTAGTTTCTCATCGTATGCATATTGCCTAAAGGATGCAGTGACACAGTTTTTTTGTCCCCACGGATAAAGTCCAGGGGGCTTATAGATTGGGTCATATCCGTCCGTGAGTCCATCAGTGAGTCCATCGGTTCACGCAGATATCTCAGACATTTTGACAAAATATCATGTGACCTTGGTGACCGTTGACCTCAAATATACATTATTGTCCATAACTCAGTAACCACAAGTGCTAAACCTTTCATATTTGGTATGATGGGACACCTTATGACGCCACATATTGCACCTCATTAATTATGCGCATATCTAATTTTGAGCGAGCCAATAGAGCTAGAGGTCTGATTTCTGGTATATAGGGATAAGTTAACAATATAATTTGTTTGACAAAACTTCACGTGACCTCAATGACCTTTGACCTCAAATATACATATTTGTCCACAACTCAGTAACCACAAGTGCTACACCCTTCATATTTGGTATGAAAGGACACCTTATGACACCATATATTGTACCTCATTAATTATGTGCATATCTTATTTTGAGCGAGCCAATAGAGCTAGAGGTCTGATTTTTGGTATATAGGAATAACTTAGCAATACAATTATTTGGACAAATATATATATTTGAGGTCAAAGGTCATTGAGGTCACGTCACAGTTTTGCTACATCCTTCATATTTGGTATGATAAGACACCTTATGACACCACATATTGTACCTCATTAATTATGCGCATATATAATTTTGAGCGCGCCAATAGAGCTGGAGGTCTGATTTTTGGTATATAGGAATAACTTAGCAATACAATTATTTTGACAAAATGTCACGTGACCTCCATGACCTTTGACCTCAAATATATATATTTGTCCACAACTCAGTAACCACAAGTGCTACACCCTTCATAAATGGTATGATGGGACACCTTATGACACCACATATTGTACCTCATTAATTATGCGCATATCTAATTCTGAGCAAGCGAATAGAGCTGGATGTCCGATTTTTGGTATATAGGGATAACTATAGGGTAGAAATCTAAATATGCCCATCTAAATATTAGACATCTACCATCGAGAACAAAAGAAATTTGCTGTAATTTGAATATTTAAGGAGTTTAAGCAATTCCCGCTATAAATAAAGAACCCCTGCCTCAAACTCCACAAAAGTTGCTAGACATATTTTGCCGTTGTCATGCCATTGCTTCGTTTAATAACCAGTTAATCAAATGCCTCATTGACAGGAGGAAATTCAAGACCATATTTGAATAGTAGTATATATTGTCCTCAAATTACTCTATCATGGCCCAAGTACTCATTGCCTTCAGCAATACTGCCTTGTTATAGATAGGTTTGATTGGCGAAACTGGCCAACATACCAAGTGTTGCGATAGACAATGATAGATAGACAACGTCATTTATAGGTGCCGTCGGTATCAACTTAATACATTAAGTGATATTTGCATTAATGTATGTGAAGCATAGCTGGTGGTTGAATAGTTCTGTTTGCAGATATAACTGCAAGGGTTGTGTGCAACACTTGAACGCTCAGCAAACTCACTGTGACAGACTGGTGTACATCGGCAACAAGATGGCAACGTCGTCACTTATACTTGGGAAATAACAGTCAATATAGAGTTGCTTGCTACAGGCACTGACGTGCAAACATGCAGGTCCGATATAGAGGACGACTATGGTAATATAACATTTATTGTGACGTACAGTACCTGAATGATTCGTTCATTCAGGTATATCGCTGCCTCCGTTAAAAAGACGGTGCTCGAAAGGTGTTGTAATGACAAAAATAGCGCTGCTTGTAAACGCTCTGATGGGAATTTAATGACCGTAGTTGGTAATCTAACTGAGAATTGCAACATTAAAAAAACAGCATCGAGAGAATTGTCGATGTGCATTGCGATTGGAAGTCACGTTAACTGATGTAATTATAGACATCAAGTGGCACAAGTTTACGGGGATTGTAGATAGTGGAATGTATTCTTCGACACATACTTGTTTAATCTCTGACAATGAGCAATTTGTAAGTATAGTAAAGTAGGCAAACATACAAATTGAAAGTGCGCTCATAAAGAGAGGGGGCTTTGGGTTGGTACTGCCCGCAATACAAAATAAAACACCGAAAACCGAAACAGAACATTCGCTACGACTTATATCTTTCCACTAGGTATTAAGCAATTAATCGACCTTCGTATCCCATGATGCCTTGAGAAATCACCAGACTCGCATCAGTCGCCATCAGCATCAACAGGACACTTCAGCTTTTGCAAGCAGGGAGTTAATAAAATTGAGCTGATAACACCGAACTTCAAAATTTATTATCACACGGCGATCCCAGGTGGCTTGACAGTTCGTTGTATATCGATGTTAGGGGAAATAAAGGCACTCTTTATCAATTATTGTGGTTTTTGACAACATCAGACAACGATCTAAGCATTCGTCATTAATTCCGACCATTCAATAAATTCTGTGTATTGCTGTAAAACGATATCAATATTTCCGACGCCATTGCGTCAATTCCAATTAATCTTAATATTTCGCTAAGCGTGAAATATCACTATTAGGACTAGGTAAAATTGAAGACAAATTTTAAAACGTATAGATGTGCATAGGTCTCACCGCAGGGGGCATTCCCTATAGGTTTTACTCAGCAATCGTCTAGTTTACTGTGTGGGATTCGTCCATAATACAAGCGGCTGCTGTCGATCACAGTTCCATAACAGGGCGATAATTTGGACAGTCAAGGGCTAAGTACTGCCTATTTGTTTTCTTTTTTTTTGTAAGTTACATGCATGCTCTACCCGTTCCAAAAGCCTCATTTGACACTGATTAAGTCAACGATCACGAAACACGGTTTTTATCGAGAGCAGAGAGTGAGACGAGTAGGTGTAAAGAACGTGACGCTTTCTTAAGGCAAAAGTCTCGAGTGCATCTACATTAGCGTGCCGTTGTGAGAAGAGAGGGGGCGATGCAAGCACTTCGGAACTCTCTGAGGCTAAAGATTGAAAGTGATTGAACGACTGAGAGGTATTACCGTTCTGACTGATTCACTCGCTATCAAAGAAATGTTTCAAACAGCGTGACTGCAACCAAAACACTCTCAGCTGGAGCAGCAGCTGAGAATCCTCTCTATTCCAGTCACGTGACACCTAAGAAAAGATTTCATGAGCGCCCGATGTAGATGAAGACATTCTCTGAAATAAAAGGCTTAACATTCATGACTGCTCAACGGTACGATTCTTCAGAATCTTATATAAGGGAAGTTTTTGAAAATAGAAGATGCGGCATCACCAGTAGGGAAATTTGCTCGGTGCTTCTTTTTGTAATATCCATAAGACTGAAGAATAACTATTGTTCGTAAGAAAATCTTCATTTTTTTTCCATTTAATAGATCGGCACAATACCACTTCGTATATCCTATCAGTTTTGCATCTGTTCGTTGTGACGCCACCAAACTTGTTCCCGTTTCGGCAACTTGTGAAGACCCATAACATCGGCGCATTTCCGATCTCTGGGATTACCATAGCAACCGCAGATTCTCGGGTCATCAGTAGAGAGGCGTTTTTTAATGACCGTCAGTCCAAGAGGAACAGTGTTCTAAGCATTAACACCATAAAAAGTGAATTCAGCTTTTCCCAAGAAAGTAAAATGTCTCTCCTTGAACATACGTTTATTTTTATGGCCAATGATTTAAAAGCATCTTAGAAAGTATACTATCAAATAAAAAAGGAAATGAGATATGTAACCATTACATAGATATTAGATATATCTTTTCCCAAAATTACATCTGATACATTCTAGAAGCTATTTCTCATGAGACTTGTGCTACAACGGTCGGATTAAACCTATCCTGATTGACATAGCAGCTTTAAAATCTAACACTTTGGATAAAGTTTATTGTATAAGTCTAACATGACACTTTTAGTCTCTGGTTCTTGAATTAGAATATGCAAACAATCGTAATTATGTTCAGATCAGAAATATCAAAACTCTCTCTCTCTCTCTCTCTCTCTCTCTCTCTCTCTCTCTCTCTCTCTCTCTCTCTCCAACTTAGTTTAAGTACAAAGTTACAATATTTGTTACTCAAGTTTCATTCAAGTAACCAAAAGACTGCTTGATGATTGCTCGATGCATAAAACTTAATAAAAGATATTATTACTTTGTATACTTGAAGTAATTTGTGTTATTATTTAGAACGCTGTGCTGTGAGCATCGAGTACTGTATTTCCGACGGGGAATGTATATATATATATATATATATATATATATATATATATATATATATATATATATAAATCATGCAAGAAATGTATATATATATATATATATATATATATATATATATATATATATATATATATATATATATATATATATATATATATTTCTTGCATGCTCGTACGGCTTTTGTATTGGGGCTCAAATGTCAAAAGCAATCATGCGATCACAGCAAAGGTACCTTCACTAACCCTCTAAGATGGAGAAGTGTCTGGACTATCACACCAAATAAAAATAGCCTCAGTACCACCTTTCCTGACAATAGTCAGTATAAAGAAAACAGCATTTTGCAAAAATGTGCCTGGCTATTGCTACAGTATAGCAGTTTAAAAATGAAAAACATGAACGATAGCAACGAAGCGCAGTCACGGTGTATTCCTATTTGAAGACTACGCGTAAGGTGTTTAATCATAAGAATAGCGACCAAATCATGGAGAAACTCTATGAATAAAATTTTCCACCACAGCTGCCACATGTTTCCTTCTACGATTTACCTCGAGTTGACTCCCCAAGAAATGTTTAGTGACCAAAACATGGTAGTACTAGGGGAGGAAGTTGAATATATTTACCGCTTTCTGAACAAAGCAGTCGCTATTAACGCAATGGCCTTACATATAGAGTGTCGTGAAGTTTGCTCAAGACACCGATTTCAGGGTGAAAAAGCTATTGCACCCGCGATTCAATTGGATGGAGACAAAGTTTAGATTGTTTTGCCGTGTTTAAGGTTCCAAGACAAGAAATTGACCTTTTTAAGCTAACAATTCTTTAGTGATTAATAATCTCAGAACCTCTTAAATTATATATTTTCAAAAAGGCTAGATATAGGGAAACATTTTGGTTACCATGGTGTCACCATTGTTTACATAACTATCACGTGACAGGTAATTCGCATAACCTTTCAAACATCAGCTTTCCCTATCCTTTGTCTCAATGCTTTGAGATACAAGGTCGAAATTTGTGTGGGTGCAAGCTGTTCAAAAGATCTTCCAAAGCGTGTCTCAGAATTTTTAAACATTCTAAAACAATTTTTATGCCAGAAAAACTTCCAGAGCGGTGAATTTAATCCTAGTTGATTTCTTAAAAATTGTGCTCCAAAAACACTTAGCAAAATATAAAACATCTGAGACACACTTTGGAAGAGTAACAGTTTGCATTCGAGAAAGTTTGAGGCAGATATTTTGAAGAATTGAGACAAAACATAGAGAAAACAGAGTTTTGAAAGGTTATGCAAATTACCTGTCACGTCATAGTTATGTAAACAATGGTGACACTGTTGTTACCAAAATGTTCCCCTACATCTAGGCTTTTAGAAAATGTACAATTTGCAGGGGTTCTAAGCTTCTTAATCACCAGAGAATTGTTAGATTAAAAAGGTCAATTTCTTGTCTTGGAACCTTAAATGGCTCAGGTGAACATAAACAAAATGACCTAGGCATAAAACAAATGACCGAATGCAGTAGTTTTGTATGACCCGACCTATTCAATTAATTCCGTACTTCCACACATACTTGACGACGGCAATAACGTGTGACATTTATAACATTATAAAATTGTGTGTACCATTCCTTCGGCCTACGGGGCTGTCATACTTAAGACCGGTATTGATGCGCCCTTCCTCGGCACTTCGAGAATTATTTTCGATACGTGGGTCTACCTCTGAAAGTGACATCTACTTCAGGGCAACAGATGGCACAGAATCTTACAAGGTTGGAACGGACCACATAGGGGAGTGCTTGCATTTCTGTTTACAATCGACGGCGGTCCTTTGTGGCAAACATCAATTGCGTCTTCTCCAGAGAGGGACACTTTTGAAGGGCGAACATTTTTTCGTATGTGATGTCAAATACGCTGACAAGAAAAACAGATGGTCAAGGTCAAAGTAGAAGAGATTCGAAAACGATCAGAAGAAGAATGGGAAGAGATCGCCTACGGAGGAGTTGAATGTATATCCATTAAGGATTTAGTCTTATTGGAAACCATGTTGGTAGAAGCAACATTTTCAATTAGTGCTAAAGCAAACTCACACACACGCACAATAGAACACAATAAACCAATAATCGACCAGAGAAATAACCAAAGAACAGGCACGGGAGACTTCAGAGACACAGCGAATTGTATTCCATGATTAATTGCGAAGGATTCCGAAGGTCAAAACTCTTGTAATCGCATCCTTAGATTATCATCGTTGAAATATTCCTGCCTTTTGTTTTTTTTAAACTAGCTTATGAGAAGTGATCTACCCTCGAGATGAAACGTGCCACTGTCGAATGAGCGAAATGTAGCCAAGGCCAAGGCACGATTTCGTCTCCAGGCACCATACGTCGATGACGTCATCTCATCCGAATAAAAGCTGATCGAAGTGTGCTATATTAGGGCGAACAGTATACTAATGTAAAATCCTCCAATTACTGGCTAAGACCTGGAGATTTTAGCTCTATTAATACACACTGCCTTGAAATCATTTTCCTGTGACATATGAAACCAGAGTGTTCGTTTGGATATTCACCCTTACATTTTACCTTGAATTCCACTGGTTTATGCACCCTGATAACATGTCTGCTTGAATGAAAGAAAATCAAAGACGATATATATCGGCGCAGCCAACATGTTTTCAGCAAGATTTTGGACTCCTCAACTCATTGTATATGAATTCATCAGTTTTTTAGCTGTTGCAGCGAATTCATGCTAAAGTGGCTGTTTATTACACAGAGAGGTTTGCCATCGATATAAATTTCTGGACCTCCAAACGGCTGCCAGCAAATGAAATGGGTTGGAAAAAAATTCAAATGAAATTCTACCGAAGATGATATTTTAAATTGTAGGCAGGGGTTTATTAGCTTTCTTGGAATCTCGTCACCGACACATATTCATGAAGACGATCAGATCTGCTCATCAAATGTACTTCTATAACTATGTCAACAGAATATATAGCGGTGGGATTACAAGAGTACACAATCCTCTTCGATAAATTTCAATTTTGGCATTTTTTGTGGCCATCAATGATGCACGCCCCGCCACTGACAACAATTTCCCGTTTCAAATGATTCACATCCTAGACGACAGGCATATGTACAGTTTCAGTTTAACGAAAATTTAAAGAGCAAATCTGAAACTGAATTTGAAACATGGAAAAATAACAGAAACAAAGAAAGGCTGGTTGGCAGCGAGGTCAATCCTCCACTATGTTTTCATCAAGCTTTCTCTCAAAGTTCGCCGATTTATTATATTATCATTAACATTTTAAAGAAACTCGGTCATCTGTACAGGCCAATCGCTGATTTTTACGTGGTGCCAAGTAATGAAGTACGCCGCAAAATCTCTATCGTGCATCTGTCGTTTCAGTTATCATAAATGACAAGCCTTCTTTGACGTTACATGCGTGTATGCAAATATGGTGACCGAGGTCTCTGTTATGTTGTGATATTTTCGAACGGTAGACCAAAATACAACGTGTAAAAAGTATAATAACGACACACTGCATAAGATATGCACACGTGTATTTGTAATTTATATATATATATATATATATATATATATATATATATATATATATATATACACACATATAAAACTTGATTGAACGATGATTTATGCATGATTTGGTGGAGACCGTAAATAACGCTGGCTTTTCATAATTATTCCTTCTGTGCTTTAGGGCTTATAGTGAAAGACTTAAACTTTTGCTCAAACTGTCCTCAAGGAATCTTCCAACCATTCTCTTTCAAAATAAAGGATGAAAATCAGGGGTCACCGTGCAAATTTTGGAACTAGAGAAACAAATAACCCAAGATTTACCGATACTTGAAATTCAACTTTGAATGGCCGCCATCCCTGTGATAATTCTATGGAGTAAAAATTGGATATCGTATTTTCGAAAAACTAAGATGGTGAAAGTTTTTTTTTCTCCAAGAGCTTTAAAATGAACCCCCATAAGTGGTAGATCAGGAAAAAATTGTAGAAATTGAGAGTCCGAGTATCTGTCCCCGAGGTGCGTTCTACCTTTATATACTTCGTCGGCCATTCTTCAGCGTGTTCCATTGTTCTTACCTATATGACTTAATTAAAATAATGCCACACTGATAAAATATCTGACAAAATGCAACGACTTTGTCAGTGTGATTCAATAAATACACAGCGCTAGCTACACAGATCGTGCACCGACTTAAACTATATAAATCTCTCGGACTTAGCAGCATCTGGATATTAAAGATAGATGAGACCTGATTTATCCAGTTAAATTACACATTAAAGGGCTCGCCATTTATAACGGAAATTGCAGCGCTGTTGAAATTTTATCGTTTGATTTTTCCGCACAAACAGTTGAAGTCACTTCATTTTACGGTGGGGAACTCGATACAGGTCTGGCAAGCCTGTGACAATACTGTTCTGTGTTCTACATCTACCTTTATTTGAAAAAAAAATAAACAAAAGAAGTAAAAGCTCTGTATAAGATTGCAGAGACATACTGGAAAAAGCAGATTTCCTTTCATATATCGACTTATTTCAAAGGTAGAATCGATCCGTATATCACACGGACACCATCTGAATTTAACTTCTTTTGCCCTGAAGATAAAGAGAGAATGCTGATACTGTTCAGATCCCTTTTCGGGGAATGGTCTTTTCTTTCGCTTAGAAAATGGAATACAGCGAGCGGACGCTGCTATGCCTATCACTTGGCATATATATTTGTACTTGTCCTGTTTAGTTACAAAGAGCTTAGCTCCATGTCATTACATAGCACTTTTTTTAAGTCACTGAGCCGTTAACAGGTATGATGAATTCTAATGAATTCATCACAGTATACAAAATAAACAAATAACTTTACAAAAAACCAACATGTGCTAGTTTCCGCGATACAGATCACAGATAATGGTGAGTACAGACAGCCCGCCCGAACGATAACAGTCGGATTTATATGGCGCTCGCTTTCAAACTTCACTGCGGCGGTCTGCGGTAACCTGAGTCACACATATGCTAATAAGGTATGCGCCAAGATAACAGTCACATCTCCCAGTGCGTGCGCTCTCAACATTACGACGCTTGAGTGGAACGCCCGGTTGATAACGGTGCACGGATTGTAAGCGGGATGTTCTATCAGCAGGTGACGTAGAGGGGGTATATATCACTCGTCACCGTGTACCAACTTCAGTCTTTCACAACACAATCAGATATTCATATTTCTTAACTACATATAGAAGGAACTATCGACTTTACCCCTGTTGTAGATCTTGTAAAATCAAATATAGAACTTGACAATAATTCTGTGTTCGGTCACCTTCATCAATTTATTGTATCGTATAGAAAAGCGCAACACTCATGACCCCATTGTCACATTTCTTCCAGCCCTAATTATCCGATCACTACCGATAGATATCAATAATCCGATTCTCTCAATGACATAAATACATAATCGAACCGATTGCGTACAATCGAATCCAAACTTTGATTGCACTGGATGATACGTTCCGGATAGATTTAAACTTGGCAAGCGGAAACGAGCTCAGAGAGGCGAGGGATGTCTTTGGCCTGATCGATGAAAATCAGGGAAATTGGCACGATCAAGCCCTGTCATAAAGTGTGATTCATTCTTTCTTTTATTACCCACTCTATATTTGGCTTAAATAGTTGTCAGCTGCGGTAATAGTATTCTTGGCTGTTCAATTGTGAAGTTGTGATTCTATTAAGTTTTAATCGAAATGCTCTAGTGTATGAATTCGTACCATGGAGAGAAAGCAGGAACAACGGAGCTTGTGAATTGAACTCATGCCATAACTCAATGTAGAAGACGTTCATCACGAGTACCTTTGAGAGCGTATTCAATGAGGAAAGTCGCGGAGAAATTTTTGCACCTTGTCCAGTATTGGAGCACGTTATCGAGACAGTTAAAATGTTATCGTACTTACCAGGTAGATAAGCGCCAATGGGATAACGAGTAAGGCGAGCAGAAGGTCCGCTGTAGCCAAGCTGGCAATCACGTAATTTGACATTGATTTCAGGTTCTTTTCCCTGTAAACGGCGAGCAACACAAGGGTATTCCCGAAGAGAATCCACAGAACCAAAAGTCCCAGCGGTAGTGCTGCCCAGTTCGGTTTTCCGGGGACAAAACAGATGGAGACATTAGAAGTGTTCTCCGACATGGTCAGATATCAGGGGCGTTAGGTTTCTTAAGGCCCGGTGATCAGTCCGATGAGTAGATGCAGCTTGTTCCTGGTCAAAAAGGTTGATTGAAGGTACTATCAGTTTTTTAGTCGTATACCGCTTACGTCTCAAAAAACCTGCCACACACCTTAAGTACGATTCCCTTCGGCAAATGATATCCCGGTAATACGTCAATTAAAAAAATGGCGTTACCTTCACACGGAGGTTGGTTTTCTTCAGGAAGAGCAAGTTAATTCCCGTCTCACAACCGGCCAGCTATTTAAGGCAAGTGGTGTATATTTTTGTTCAGCGATCCCGACCCCCCTCTCTATTCTTTCAGCTTCGCATAACCGCTTATTAAGGTCATTCTACATTTCACACCATCCTATCGCGTCTTTTATATCAGATCATGCGCAGTACTCCGTAAGTCAGGCAGCGCATGCGATCAGTGATTCGCCACCGAGTTGTATAGTACAGAGAGCCAAAAACCCAAGCATCCCACGAACGTCGCCTGGCCTGACTTTTAAGTGGTGTGATTTCATCATCTATGAACAGAACGGAAAGAAACGACATCCTGTTTTCACGTTAGGGTGGTTTCTCTTCTCATTAACATAAATTTCAATTCTCTGCGATTGCTAAACGGTGTTCAAATTTCACGCCTCGCTGCCTACCCAGTGCCAGAAATATCAACATCTACCTGTGCAACCTGGCGCAATCAGTCATACGACAGTAATTTGAAAAGAGCAGGTATATTATATACATATAACAATAATTGACGTAGCACGGTGTTCTACACTGAAACCATAGTAATCCAGACATGCAGTTATTCGATATCCCGCGTCAAACTGGTGGGCGGGGAGCATAATAAATGATATTAAAATATACACACAATGTTACGGTATCGACGCTTTTTAGTATGTATGTATGTATGTATGTATGTATGTATGTATGTATGTATGTATGTATGTATGTATGTATGTATGTATGTATGTATGTATGTATGTATGTATGTATGTATGTATGTATGTGTCTATGTGTCTATGTATCTATGTATCTATGTATGTATCTATGTATGTATCTATCTATGTATCTATGTATCATTGCATATGTGACGATATGTTTGATATTGAAGATCCGAAAATAAACCGTAATTAGACAATGTACCGTTCCATCGAACACATACTTTCAACTTCTCTTGTCTTTTGTTAGTGGGAAACAGTAAGTTTACCACTTATATGTGAGACATTTTCTGAAGACCACTCACAACCGTGATCACTTCTTTGACGTCTGATTTCATTCAATTTACATCACTTGCACATACTTTCACGCCTAGATATATCGTCGGCACTTTATCAGTACATGCAATAAACGTTGATGTATCCGACTTTATGACGCGTCATATTGAACAGGATACCGCAGAGCCCGCACAAAAGGCACGGCTCTCAGCGCCAGTGAAAACACGACATTCGTTGCAGGTGATAGTTAAGAGATGTTTTGGAGTCCTTTTGATTGCGGCGTATCTTTCCTGAAAGCAATATCTTAGAAGCGTTGAGCAGATCGGTTGCCAACCTTATTTTACTAATAAAAGGGAGCTCGTCAGACATGTACAGTTATAGACGCTATTAACGCTTGTGAATAGCTACCGCATACTGCATACCCAGCAATAAATATCCCTTTCTAAGTGTGTTACAGTACACTAAATGTTTTAGTTCGAATTCTCTGAGAAATGTCTATCACAATATTGCTTCCACATGAAGTATGTAAATAGTATGGCTGTAAAACAATCTCATCTCATCATTTGGATTTTCATTCACGTGTACCCGACAAACCATTTAGACTCTCCCCGCAGTTTCTACGGCAAGTAGGTGGTTGTGCGCTGCATAAAATAACACGCACACGATCAAGGGAAACCGGAGATGTCTCCCTCTCCGTGTATGCAAGACGCCACCAGCAATAAAAGATGTGGTTTATCTCGACATGACGGAATATGCTTCCCATTCAGAGAATCCTTCCAGCTACTTTTTCCTCTCACAAACCATCTTTAGAGGGAGCAGCGTTTCCATGGCGACGCTCTGTCAAGCGAACATCTGGCTACAATCGCTGCGATTTTTTATGAATGGGCAAAACATCCTCGAAGAATATCAAACCTAGAACTGATTGTGAAGGAGAGTGTAAAATCGAGAGAGGATGCAGCTCTAGCGTGGTCAAATGGAAAACTTCAGAGTGTACGTATAATTCGTGATAAGATGAAATTTGATTTAGCACCGTGATCACTCAACGCTTCTCTAAGGATGGCGGTGTTGGACGAGGCAAACCACAGAACAAGAAGAGATAAAGACACGTCATCTGGCACAATCATATCTTGTCGGGCAAAACTGTTACAATGGTAAAGTGAACAAAATCACGATGGAGAAACATTTTGTAGACCGCCAACAACATACAGACCGCAACAACAACACATCTCGTTCAAAAATGTCAACAACCTTGATCGATCAATCAATCGATCAATTAATCGATCAATCAATCAATCAACAATCAATGTCGCCATTTCTTGACTAAGTATTTTTTGAGATCGCGAGAAAACAGTAAAATCAGTATGTGCAAGTATACGCATACATACATACATACATACATACATACATACATACATACATACATACATACATACATACATACATACATATGTACATTTACGTACGTAAGTACATATGTGCGTGTATGCGTATGTATGTATGTATGTATGTATGTATGTATCTATGTATCTATGTATCTATGTATGTACAGACGAAAGACGGACTTTGATATCAATTGAATTAATGTAGGTCACCGTACCTCAAATCAAGGTCATCTTTTCTACACAATTCACCTTGATGCCTGTGCATGGAAGAGGGCCTTGAAAATTGTGACGAAAAAGCGATAATTGGAAAATTACTTTGACGAACTTATCCAAGTGTCGACGCAAGGCTATTACGTCAATCCCCTGTGAAATTCTAGGCGACGTGACGCTGATCGGCAGACAGAACTAATGAAATTCGTTGAAAACTAACAAATCCTCATCTCTCCAAATAATACTGTGCGAACTTCCGGTTTAAGGTCACAGGATTCACTGGCTGTCCAATTCTCTATTTGCCATCTTACAGCGATCCTGCCAACCAGGACACCCATATACATCACAGGCAATTATATCACATTTTAACATTTATAGTCTCGGTTCGTTCTCTTCGGCAATATTGCCATCTAGAAACAAAAGTTGAAAAAAATCTTTCCACCGTACTGGATTGTTTCGAACCGGTCGCGTCAGCATTTATGTCGCTGGGCAATATGAACAGCGTATTTTACTTTGCGTCGTATTTTCAGCATTCGACCTCCGTTATCGGCAAATGCCATGGCATCTGTGGAAGTGTTTGTGCTCTTTCAAAACCTTATCGGACTTCAAGGTGCACTTACTTTAATAGGTACTTATAAGCCATTTAGTGGCTGATTTTGAACCCTTTCAATGGCATTGCTGATCAGATACGGGTTGTTGAAACCGGCACGTGCTCCTTGTGCGATACGGATCGCGCTTTCCATCACTTTTTAAAACCGACGTCTTCAGAGACACTCATTGCAACCATAGACTCCTTGAAGTGTCTTCATGAAGCAATTAATAAGACGAAAGTCATGGAAAAGATGCTTTTATCAGGTCATGTGCATTTACAAAGGCTTCCAAACATATACTAAACAAAAGTCTCTATCTCTGTGTCTCTGTCCCTCTGTCTCTGTCTCTCTGTCTCTGTCTGTCTGTCTCTCTCCGTCTGTCTCTCTCTGTCTCTCTCTATCTCTCTGCATTATAACGACACTAAAATATGTACAATATAAATACTGCCATACATTGAAAGCTGTATTTTTGTCGAAAGTGGTGCTGTGAACATTACTGTGGTGTCCACATCTTTTTCCACAATTTTGTACAAACTGCCGTTTACAGCCTCAGGCTCATCAAAATATCGGAAAAAAACCAGTTCCTCCACTAATTCTTCGAGATCACTTGTAAGATTAGCTAAATTATATGTCCCACTGTTTGACCTTGAGGGCGCACTAGTGTCTCGGCTCGCTACAGCTCGGGGCTAAGTTTTTTCAAATTAATTGAGAATGGTACGCACAGTAGACACTTGGATAAAACTGGTCTTGAGTTGTAAAGTAATTTATCGACATAACGTTGTTTCCCAAGAAGTGAAGCGAAGGGATGTATGATGGGATGAAAGTATTCGGAGGAGAAAGAAAAACTGTCATTCTAACGCGCAGTAAGGGATAAAAAGGGGGAAAGATGTAGCGAATGGGCGGAGGGAGAGGGGAAAGTATTAGGGGAACCAGGGAGAAATTTAAGCTGGATGTTTGTAATGCAAAACTTTTTTCACGATTGGCTTTTTGGTAAGTTTTATTTCAAGGAATCGTCATTGTGAATACTATCAGAAGACGTTATCCAGACATCTGCAAAGTTATTAAATCTTAGAAGAACTTTAACCTTGGCGTTGACAATACCGTCGAAATACAGAAATTACTTGAATGTGTTGCTTTTAGTTTCCACGCTGTAAAACTGTGTAGAGTAGCGATCAGTTCCGCAGTACCAAACTTTTACCTTTACAAGATTCTATCATCTTACCTGTAGTACACACGTCATTTTTAGCGAGGAAAGAAAAGCTAGGATCAACGGGGAAGAAATTGCTGAGGCTGAGTCTAAATAAGGAAGGCCATTCCCAGTATTTGTGACATCTCTTATAGTGAGCTTTATTCTATGAAGTTCATGGTTATTATGATCAAAAGGAACTAAAACACAGAGAATGTAACTACCAATAAGAAGGAAGTGCTGTAATGTATTGCCGTTGATTTTAATATGCAAAACACATGAAGAAGCTTTCAGAAACGCGGAAACCCAAGGGTACTACTGTGAAAAATAACTATATGTGAAAGAACTAAGTCTTACTTTTGATAATAGCCGACTTTTTGATTTTGGATCGATGAGTTGTTCGTATATGCATCTACAATTCAGAATGTACATTCTTGTAAAATATCAAAGAAACATCAGCTGTAAATTTTTGATGATATTTGCAATTGTTATATTCAATAAAAGAAGTACATTAATTTTTCACACATCAATGGAACATTGGGAGTGTGAGAACACCAGCACGAGATCGATTTATACTCACACTCTGTATTTGTCGTGCGAGCGAAATATATTTTCGTTTGACAAATGCTCATTGGTCATTCGCCGTCATCGCGACCATACCGTGCGCAGAATATGGCGAATGGGATGTCGCGTACTGTAAAACATGAAAGAAGACAACACATGGGAGCACTACAACGTTCAAGTTTTGCGTATTCCCGTTGGTGACAACAATATTAAAATAGACTAAAGCATTATCTGATGTGAGTATTTTAATGTATCGCAAAATATTTATAACATAATGCTGTTTGAGGTATGGCGGTGAGAGGAAAATTTCACCAATGTAAACATGTTGCGCAAAAGCATGTCATGCGAATGAACGTGGACTGTATGTTTTCAGAGAGAATGATATAAATAAAGGAAAGTCATTGATGACGATGGTGTTCTCCGCAATCAAAGATACGATAACTCCAATTTTTGTGAGTATTGAATTGACGTTAGGAAAATTATCCCATTCCACAGTGTGCTGAAATGGAATGCCTCACACTCGTATGGGAATTTCCATCTAAGCCCATTGGAGTGTAGTATTCTATGGATCTTCTTTGTCCCTCACATGGACTGAAATACAGAATATTAACCGTTGCAACATACAAAATTGTATAAAATGTTGTTATAAATAACAAGGGAATTTTAGTCTGGACAAGAAGACTGAAAATTACACATACACACACACGATTTGCGTTATCAACATGAACATCAGGCATTTTGTCTTGATGTTTGGAGTAGAAATAAGTATTCATTTATTTATTTGTTTATTTATTTATTTATTTACTTATTTGTTACCTTTGTCTGTTTACTACACAGATCAAACGGCAAACCCACTTGCAGATCTTGACAAATATCATACAAGATAGACACCGGCTAATAAAAACAAGACACACAACAGATAAAGATATGGATCTTGATTAAAATATCTGAATAAAGTTGATTTTAAAGTGTGAAAAAAGGGAAAGACATCAATATCAGCTTGAAAGAAATCTCATTAAAAAAGTTCGTGCATCTCTAAGCTCTGTTTAAAAGTTTCTGCCAGTAATTTATCGCCAGTCGTCAGGATTAAAAGATTTTTGCAAACTTTTACTCGGAGCATTAAAAACATAGTTGATTTAAAACACTGGGGAAGTCATAAAGTGAGTCGATAATTTTGCATACAAAGAGTTGACCTTCTGTTGGATAACAATGCAATTGTTAACATTCTACAGATAATTTTGTAACTCTGCCTGCTGCAATTTTCATGGAATTTGCATCAAAAATATTGACTTGCACCGGCTGGATCTTTTCTGAATTATTGTATTGGAAGACAGAGCTAATGTTTGGAAAATGCATCTAAAAGTAACTGCTGATAGAGCTTTAAGAATATTTCCGCATCAACAAGTCACGTTCTCTTATACTATTGTAGAAGAAACAAAGAGAGAATGCAACAACACAAGTGATCTATATGCATTTTTATCGTCATTGTTAATGATAATTATCATGAAATTGCATAATGCTTTGCAGAAATGATATTATATATATATCGCTTTGAAGCAATAGATGTCCATTTCAGCTATTAAGTGTCATTAAAGGAAAGAAATTTTCGGAAACGTATCCACAAATTTCCCACACAGGCCTTTTAGCGATTGTCCTTCCGGAACTGAGAATTTCGGACCAGATCAAACAAATTCTGAAGTCACGAGCACATTCTTATTAATCTCCACACGCGTATATTCCGTTAGAAAGCACGACAAAGATAGCTATCACACAACAGACAGAGTATCGCTTAGTGGGGTTTTCGTTTAATCATCGCACGCCCGAAGCTGGCGAGTCAAAATAGAAAAGGATCGCAAACTGGAAGGTTAAGAGAAATGCCGAAATTATTAAAACATGACACATTAAGAAGAGTATTCACATCTTCTTTCCATTGAAAGGTATTCGAGGAAAATTTAACGGACGCTCGTTAAGGTTTTCAATACGGAGCGATGAATAGTACAACCGCGACTATACAGTCGACCTACGGTTTCGAAAGGTTGATTTTCAAAGCACTCAACAGCACATTATTGATAAAACTACCTCTGAAGATCTGCATATCCATCTGCTGAGTAGCGAAGACTTTCTTTCCAAGAACGAAAATCAAACGCTAGGCGCTCCTTCAAGGGTGGCTTTCGTCTGCTGAGATCAGATTGTTTTGGGACTTCGTTTTTGATAATTAGTCTTTGTAGCCTGAAGCGGATCATCCACAGATGTGTCCATCTCGGCCTGCTATCACCTTGCCAGTTCCCGATGGTTCGAATGATTTTATTGCTTAGCACGCATCAGATCCAGAATTGCTGATGTAGTACCTTTAGGCCGGCAACAGTATACAGAAAGCCTTTGCTTTCGCCTAACTTACGGGTCGATCTGTCGAGGGCTCTGACCTGTATTCAATCAGCGCCTCTCTTTCATAAATTCACAACCTAGATCATGCCACAAAGCAACAAAGTTGATTTATTTGCTTCAGCTGTTGTACGGAAATCAGAAATTTTCTCACTCACTGTCAAAGTGAGCTGTCGGGCATAATGAATGAATATGTTCTGAATGAAACGTGCAACCTCGCCGTAACAACCCATTTTCTTCACATTTTGAAATCATTTTCCCCGGAATCACTTTCCGCGAAACAAAATTGGCGAGGACAAAGTTTGCTCAAAAGGAAACTTCAAGATCACGGGAATATTTATGTTGACAAGCAGTCATCGATTTACGTCACTGTTATGTATAATTAAATTTTACTCCCTTGTGTATATGTGTTCTTTTATCGCTGTTTTTTTCTATTTTTGGATATTGGCTTACTAGTATGTGTGTCTGAAATAAATATGAATTAAACAAATAAAAAATATTAACGATGCAGAAATTTGACTGACCCCAGAACCTAAATATGTAAAATAGATTGCAACCGTTTCGTTCACAAGGAGGGCCATCTTAGATTAAAATTGAACTTCAACGAGATTTGATATTTGGAAAACATAAAACGCTAAAACTTGTATATATATATATATTATATATATATATATATATATATATATATATATATATATATATATATATATAGATATCAGGTGTGGCCATATATATATATATAAATATATACATGTATATATATATATATATATATATATATATATATATATATATATATATATATATATATATATATATATATATATATATATATATATATATGGCCACACCTGACACACGCAGGGTGCTTAATCTCCCTTGTTTCACCTGTACGTAAGACGTAAGACCTGTGACCGTGTGTCTGTGACTTTGTCTGCATTTTTGGTTAGAGATATTTATCTTATTTCTACTCACGCTCGTTTATACATTTCACAGTTACAAGGGACATGTTTTTGGGAAGTTCTCTGTTGAAATTACTTTGAAATTGGCCACAATTCCCTTCTCCATGGCATATCAAAATGAAATTTGTACTTGAGAGTTCGACCGTTCCACGTGACTGATAGACTATATTTTCCATCCAAAATCACACATTGGACATGATAAAATATTCCAACCGCTGAACACAAATTTATTCAACCTGGAATGGTTATCTGATGTAACAGTAGCATTAAAGCTTATGTAACAACCATCGACTGATACAATTATTGTAAATTTTAACAATATTTTCATTCAAACATCAAAAATCAATAGCATTGCATTATTGAATATTAATTAGATATGCCATACTGTTTTACTTGTGTCTTTAAAGATTAGAGATAGGTAATATGTCCAAATTTGCAGAAAAAGGGACAAAAAAGAAGTCTGAGCGGTTGAAATGTTACTTTTTGTAAATATGTGAATTTTCGAATGTGGCGAGGAAATGCCATTTTCGCTCACGTGACTATAACTCATAACAGTTCGTATTGTATCTGTAGTAATTCGATAAAATGATAAGGTTGACCAAATTCAATCAAATAAGACGATATCCGTTGAAAAAATGCGATTAGGTTTAATTTTGGTGTTTTTTGGTTGGGAGTCACATGTTTGATCATTGATCACAATCAGCTGTAGATATAACTAACGTTTACAGATGTGGCCATACTGATTAGAGTGGAACGACAATTTTTTATTGTAGCAGGAAAATGTGATGTATTCCTTTTACCTTTGTCATAGACTTTCTGTACTTGTACATACATACATACATACAGACAGACAGACAGACAGACAGACAGACAGACAGACAGGCACAAACACACACACAATACAAGAATCGTGTATTATCGCTTTGTAAAACGTCTCGGTCGGCTGGTTGGTACATTGAACCAACCGAGACCTTCATCAATAAATCGAGGTCAATTCCATTTATTTTAATAAATTCGATCTGAACGGCTCAGTCACGAACCCGCCGTGAATGTAGAGTACGAGTAAGTTTCTCGGGGGTATGTTTATCGAATGCAATTATTCATTGGAAGTTTGTGAGACGATACGGAGAGTTACTGTAGGAATGTGGATTACGGAAGGGTTGAATGCGCCGAAGCAAACAAACGAAATTTCCTAAAATCGCGTGTTATCCGTCAAAAAGACTCCAAGCAGATGGGGTCAACCAAGGTCGCAGTGAATAAGCCGTGGAAACACGAAAGGGCAACAACGTTTGAAGTACTGACAGCTGTGGGAGTTTCTTTAAAATAGAAACCATGTCATACTTTTACTCGAATCCCATGTTAAATATACGAGTGATTATCAGGGAAAGGTTTCCGTGTTTTATAACGGGTTAATGATAGGGGTCCTGGCCAACATACTATTGAAAACATCAGATCATCAGGCAGCGCTCATCAAAACGACAGATAAATGTCGAGAGAGTTATGATGGTTGCAACTTTCCGAGCCTCTGCGGAGTTCTATTTGATGAACTTCGATAAATATAGCCGCCACATCTCTACGACAATTTAGATGATGCCTGTAAAAGCGACTTCTATGAGCGAAATGTCACATGTTATCCGCCGAAATATTACTCCATGTGCGTGTAACGCAGTAATGAAATGTAGCAGCCGCGCACAGCTATTTCTTCAGGGGAAATGCTCCACTTGCATGTAAAATGAGACGATGCTGATTTCGCTATCATGTTTTATTTTTTCGATTTATTTTATTGATTTTTTATTGATTATGGGGCCATTCAATGTTCCCAGGTAACAGCTATCGACACGTCGGCCTTTCACTCTATGTAGGTAATTTTATTGACCCCATCTGAGGAAGTGTTCCCGACGAAGTGATGAGGAGTGCAACATATCGCAGAATTCCACGCGGAAGTCATCAATTTTTGTTCTAATTATCTGGCTATTCTGAAACCCCCCTCGGGCCACGATAAAGGTTTAAACATTATGGAAGCACCAAAATGACAAGGTGACTGTTGAATGAGCATGCAAAGTCTATTACCCTTGTGTAAGGGAAAGGTTAATGACACATAATCTCTAACCCGCTAGGATTAAAAACATGAATTTAATATTATATTTTGCCATCCTTTCCATTGTATGACGCAGGGTTTAAAAATCGGCTGTCTTATTTCCTGACAAATATACTAAAGTGTGACGAAGGATCTGCACTTCAATAGGCACTAAGCTGATGTTCGACCATGCAATTTAAATCCACGGAAGTCTTAAAATTGCTTTTTGAGACGTAAAACGTTGACTTTTGAAATAAGTTACTTAAATCGCACATAAATTTTAAAAATTAAATCGACAAAAACACACCCCGTTATTTTCGAAAGAAAATCTGTTCATATCTGAGATGGAAAGACTGCCTTGCATTCAACTGTCGACACAGATTTTATGGCTTTGTATATCGATAGACGTAATGGTCTATTTCAGCTGACGATGATCGCGGCTCGCCGGCGGCGTATGGCCGACCACGTCAACAGTCTGATATCAGCAAGTCAAAGGTCTGACGTATGACAAATTTGTACAAGAAATGGGGTCAGTGACAAGAACTGGATATCGCTATAAGTAATTGTGGAAAATATTCAATGGAAATTGGAAAAGATGGGAATGTTTGCCTTTTCTTGATCGACGTCTTCATTTCCGACGACACTCTTTTCTTCCAGAGCAAACGATGACCATGGCCATGATAGCTCTTCTTTTTTAGTTGTTTATCTTTCAGAGCTGGCACCAAAGCGACATTAATACAGAAATACCCCAGCACCAACAAAATTCCAAAAACACTTTTATTTTCCATGCACTCAATTTTCCCCCTATTTCTTTCAGAAGTTAAATGTTTAAATATTGTTTACGAAAAGCTAGGCATTCGAGCTCTTTTATTTTATCATGAGTAGCGTACAGTATTGTTAAGCTCAGTTCCTTTCACAGTATTCACAGCAGGGATTGTCAGTTTCACTGATGCCATGTATATTTCTTGTTCTGTTTGTCTGTAATACATGAACACCAAAGGATCAATGCAGTCCGATCATTCTAGTAAAGGTCACTCAATAACCTGTCACTCAAAGTTTGGTATGAAAAATGTCCAATGATTTTCAATTAACGGTCACTTCAACTTTCAATTTATTTAAGTTTTTCCACCTCTACAGCAACTGTGGTGGTTTTGTTCTATTTCTTATTTTCTTTCTAAGTAATCTCCTTTGGCCGGGCGTTTTGCTTCCCGAGACCGCCTTCAACTCGTGATAGTTAGGGCGTGTAGGGATGAACAATTAACCAAAGCGACGAGCCAGTGTTCACTCCAACAACGTAAACCACATTAACACAAGGTGTCTGTCAATAATAAAAGATGAGGTCTGCCTTGCATTACCGACGCTGACAACATGTCATTGTATACACTCCGCATACACACTGTTATGGCGAGATTACAATGTCTTAACACAGGGCTCACAAGATTATGCAAACGCAGGTATAGAGTATTAAACGTTACACTAGCCCGACTCTTTCAGGAGCGTTCTTTATCCGTGGCCTAGTATGGATATGTTGTCAGGGACGAAGCAGAAAATCGTCGCATATATGGTTATTATGCTATTATGGTCAACAGACGAGACAATTTCTTGGAAACACATTTTTCTTTCAAGCAAACAAGAAGAATTTCTACAACAGCGTGTATCGATTCCCCAGTGCGATATATATCACAGACACTTTATAACGAGAGCACACCGTGGTCGATGGACTGTAGAAATGTCTACTCATACATGCAAACTTCATATGCAAAGACCGTGCCCCTCACGGGAAAGGCGTGCTGTATAAACATTAACAAATGGAAATTAAATTTCTTCACTTCTGGGCTGCGTTCCTTAGGGGTCAACTCCGTACCCCTGAGATTTTTTAAATTAAATTGAGTGCATGATTTCAAGTCAGCTACAAAAACCAGTCAACACAATTATTGATTAACCGTCCTTTGGGTGGGTATCGTTACGAAAACACAAAATAGGAAACGATATTCAACACGTGTTATCACGTTTTCAGACCCGAAGTCACCGTTGCATAAATTACATGCGCACTTGATTTAGGCATTTTGGTAACAAATAAGTGAGGCTGGCTTGTTTCAACAACCAAACCAATCTATTTTCACATAATTGTGTCTTTCATTTCTGTTCAGCGTATGCAGCTCGATCGTCATTGCAGTTGGCATGATAAAAATAACCATCATCATCATCATCATCATCATCATCATCATCATCATCATCACCACCGCCGCCACCACAACCACCACAACCACCACCACCACCACCACAACCACCACAACCACCACCACCACCACCACCATCATCATCATCATCATCATCATCATCATCATCATCATCATCATCATCATCATCATCATCATCATCATCACCACAACCACCACCACCATCATCATCATCATCATCATCATCATCATCCTACTACTCCTCGGTCTGTCATTGTTGTCTTCATTGTCAAAGATTATTTTCATCTGTGTATACACATATTTCGCATTCAGTGTTGAGTGCCCCCCCCCCCTCTGTCTTTTCATCTTGTTTGTCTTTAGACGATATACCGTTCTTGGAGAACAAAAAGAGCGACTGTGCTGTGTGTGAGTGGCGCGATATTCTCTGGATTAGCAATTCTGCGTAATTGATGGTTGCAGAGATGTTAAATGACAGTCCGACTAATTTAGTAAAAGTGTATTACAACATTCTATTACCACAATCTCATCACCGTGATCAGCGTTGACATAGTTTGTTCGCCTGTTGTCCCTAAGCTAATATAAAAGTAACTCCTTGAAAAAATTGGAAATCTATTTTATAATTTGATTTTTGTATGATACCCAAACACATGTAACAAGCTCCGGCATTTTAACTAGATCAGTAAGCTTTACACACTCGTTGCTCTCCGGGTTTGATCATATTCGATTGTTTTAGAACTTTAACCGCGATTAGTAGTTATTTTGACTCTTCGGTGTACTAGAAATACGGACAACACAACATAGCATCTGATACACTGTTAAAATTTTACACATTCGATTTAACGCGTCCATGATATATTGTACATAAAAACTCAAGCAGCACTGTTGTTATTCTTTCCTCCGAGTGTAAAGATAGCACGTAGCGAGGAAATGTGAAACCCTGATTGTTTGAAGCCATTCCATTTTATATTTACCAAAAAATAACTTTCCTACATCAAAGGGTTGTTCGGCATTCACAAAGTAGTATTCACCGCAGAACAAATACAGTACTCAGCGGAAAACAGTCCGGAGGCCTACATGCATGTCGTCTGGCATAGAGTAGAAGTTTCCACTTGAAACCACTTCCAAACATCACTCAGGCTAATGTATAGGGAGTGTCTTATGATGGGCAGGATGTGCTCACTCAATGAGAGCATTCGACATTTAATGTGGGTCATTACAGTCTGATATATATCTTTCGTTCATTCATTCATTCATTCACTCACTCAATCTAAGACGGTGTATCCCGTTGCGAGTTTTTTTATCTATTGGACTTCACCTTGACTGTGCATGGATTGATGGCTAGGCGTGTCTTTTGCATTTGTTTTATGGTTGCGTTAATGTGATCCGTCACACAATTTAAGACTCTTTTTAACTTGAATCCTTCCTCGTACCTTACCTTGTTTTTCTAAATAATCAAATGGCAGCTCCCACATCAAACCTCCCATATACTTCTCAGGCTCCGAACATTACTGCTCCTCTTACACCCCCCCCCCTCCACGCTTTAACCCCTCCTTATTACCAGATTTCCCCGGCTGCTTCCCAGTCACTAGATTCCTCTTTCTGGGTCTCCAAGATCCTTCGTCAGTCCTCTCAACCTCTCCCCCGCTATCATCCTTTCAGACCCATGTCCACGAAGTCAATTGATCTAACTTAATGCAAATTGACATAGATATCCAGATACAATGGATATATCCTATCGCTATTCCCGCTGTTGTTCAACAATAAATAGGCCACTTCTGTACAGAAATCTGCGTCAAGCATTCTCGTTCAACAACGTTGGACATGGCAGCGTCGTTTGAAGCATCATTCATGTTCATTACCTTGTCACGTGTAAAAAATAGATAACTCAATGTCTACTATTTCACGCTTTCTGAATATTAAATAAGTATATTTGTCGTATCAGATTTGTGAAATATATGAGTTAATCCAATCATGCGATAGGGAGTTTTGTCCTGTGTACATCACAAATCTACGGCAATGAGTACCGAGAGGAGATGCGGTCAGTAATTTCTCTTTTCCACTCTTTCATCACGTTTTAGCGCTCACACAGCATGCCAAAAGTCAAGCGTTCCTTCTCATCTCAGCACCAAGCGAAGAATTATGCAGAACGTACACACATTCTTCAAAACTCATCTCGAAACCACATGTACTAATTTTCCCGTCCAATACCCACAAAGAAAAACGTCGCTTATTTCAGTACTATTGATCAACTGAGCGAGTCAGAAATTGATAAGAACCAAATTGTAACGTTTGGCGAGCAATAAATTCTGTCGATATCAGCACTAGACCGTATACTCTCACTTAGTTGCCGTGGGAGTACGTCCAGCGACTGATTATAATTTTGTGGGGAAATAACTTCAAAACTGAACGGCAAAAAGTGGATTAGCTTCGACCCCACCTTTGTAACTTTCAGGTATGCGATGAAACATCTATTAACCGTTTTTGGTCACAATAATAATGACTTTCTGCAGTAACGCAGGACGTCGATGGAAACTCTTTCATTTTTTTATCGTTTTGATAATTCAAGGAGGAGTGCTATACTTAGCAAGATATGCTGACGTTTGACAGGGGTAGCCTGCTTAACTGGAAACATAGTATTTTTCTCGTTCTCACTATTCGAGAACTTTTCCATGATATGATAACAAATCACATAGGATTGTCATGCTGCGTCGAATTTTTACTGGGACTCCGTCAGTATTCATCCTACCGCCATTCAACGTCTAGAATTGAATTTGCGCGGACAATCAGATTTTAGATTGTATCGGTGCAAAGATCTGATCATTTGATACCTTTATTTCAGTGTTTATAAAATGGTGTACATTCCATCATCTTTAATTAAATTTTAAGTGGCCGTTCATAATACGCACCAACGTACCGACATCATCTATACTGATTCAAACGACTCCAATCTAAAAATTATAAAGTCGTTGCCAAACACAGTGTATATCAAGCTGTACGACATTTGGGTAGTGACGCCCATTAGATAGTGGCTTATGAGTGAAAACACACGTCAGCAACAAATTGTTTTCAATACCAATTCGATCGTAACTCTATGTATATTATCTTTTAAGTAAAGTTTGATGTAGTTTGTGGCAACTGTTATTGAAATAATTCACTGCTTACGCCAACCACGGAGAACTAGTATACACATATTGACTGGCCATGAGGGCAACAACATACGTCTGTACCCTAAGAGACTGTGAGTCACCCCCAAAACAGTCTGTTTTGGGGTGGCTCACAGGCCCGAGAGATTAAAGACGTATGCTGTTGCCCTCATGGCCAGTCAATATGTGTTTTATAACACACCTCATCCGTAGTCATGCATAAGAACGTACCATATACAAAACTTGTCCCATGTATAATGTAATATGTTGGAGAGGTTCGGCAAGAAAAAGTTTTAACCGACAGGGTCGCAATACTTCTGATTATCGTTTTCGTTCGTTTCGAGTCTTTGTTTGAAACCAGAGCATTCAGTTCTTTTTCAGAAAATAGGATAAACCGAGAAATTTCTCGACTTTCGTTTCGCTAGGCCGCAGTAGACATCTTTGTTTAAATTCCAGTTCGCGCATGCGCCAATGTTTTTGGACGTCAGCGGGAATCATTTTTCGGAACTGATGCCTGGCAGGCAACAGTTCCGACAAATGATGCCTGATGACGTCGTTTACGTGGATCAGCACCAAAAGAACGCATCCCACGTGACTATCAATTGGCGAATTAGAACACAGACTGCGGATTCGGCGATTTCTGCACAGCGGTAACAGTAGTACAAATTTCTGTACAAAAATATCCTTAAAGTGTACCATGCAACGTTCTTTGTTGCACTTGAATCTTTGTCGGCGATGAGCTGCTCAAGTTCCTACGTTGTTGAAAGGGAAAATCTTGCTGTAATATTTAGTTAGAGGCTCGTCACTCACCCTGGGCGCTCATCACGCTCTTGTCATCTACTATTGTTTCAATGCTGCAGACGACACTACGCTTATGGTCACGTGACCGGGCACTTTTTCAAAGACTGTTTCCCTAGGAAAACAGCCTTTCAAAAATACCCCCTGACATCACTTTTATAGATTCAGTGGGAACTTGACGAATCTCGTTTCTCGTCACGTGACGTATCGAAACATGGAGTGAGCATATTGTGTGTTCTGATCAATAATAATGACTGCAGTTCTAATCCAGACAGTATCTGACATGTTGTGCGGCAGTAGGGTCATACTTATCAAAACGAGCCTTTTTTGACAGTTTTATAAAACGTAAAGAACGAACATAATGATAATATTGATTAAAGCTCTGTGCGGATGCTTGCTTATTTGTATTTCTGATATGATATGATATAATATCTTTGAAGTTGCATGACAAAACGCGATTCTTTCATTTAGAAATCTTACCGTACTTCTTCTCTCTTCGAACTAGGGTTTACTGGGCTCTGCAATGACACATTCGACGACTACCATCCTGTCAACAATTGCGTATGTAAACTTTAAAGAAGGCGACAGCAAAAACGATGATGGATGAGCATACCAGCTAAGTATCCAGTAGGGAAAGACAATGTCCTTAAGGAACGAACATGCCAAAATGCAAGGCTAAGAAGTCAACCGCCCCGTCTTATCAAGCGAGGTTGAGAGAGGTATAGTTAGCAGATTTACCTCACGGTTCACACCTAGCACTGTATATTGTAGTCATTTTGATATAACCCTAACTGTTCCGAAAACCAGCGACAAAAATATTGATAGCTTCACAGATCTGACAGGGCAAGCCGACAGGAAGACAAAATCGAACCTGCATTATTTGTCCCCGTTGCTATCAAAATGAATATAAAATCCCGATTTTATATGTACATTTTCGACTACAATTCATGAAAATTAAAAGGAAAAACTTGCATCCCTTTATTTCACCGGCTAGCACAGCTTTTTACTTACTTCATTATGTTGTGAAACCGAACCAAGCCTCGTCCACGTGAAAATGCCCCAAGTACCGTTTGGATTTCAACTGTAAAACGTTTTTAACTCCACCGAGAGGTCTATTGTTGAGAGAATACTCAAAGACATAGTCATTACATATCCTGTTCTATATCACATGTTGCTTTTTATTCATTACAGATACTATTCTAAATCACCTTTTTGCATTTTATTAACCACCAAGCTGACATCGCTGAACTGACAAGCACCATACACATTTAGCTTCATTTCGTCGTTTTGAGAAGGAGGTTTAGTACTTTCGTCTCCCAGATTATTCTCTTAGTTTGCCTGTTTCATTCATTCATTTATTGCCAATATAAGCGTAAATGGTACAGTGTGTGGAAAGTAGAAAATAAAATTGGCAAAAGGAGTCAAAAAAATAGCTTCTCGCTAATCGAGTTCGACTCCAGCTCAGAGTACATAAGACAGAATCGAAAAAAGGGCTCTTATGAACTTTGCAAAAAAAAAAAAATCATCAAACATAATAATTGTTGTGAGAAAGTATTACAGTTTCATGAATTGTAATGTTGACATTAACAATCAAGGAGATATTTTCGTATAGCCGTGGTAAACATATGTTTTGATGTGAGATACTTGGTATCGGCTGGTAAACTGTTCCAAAGTTTAGCACCGGCAAATGAAATAGAAAACTGTCCCGCTGCTGTATAAATTTTAGGAATGGATAAATTTGGACCAAGCTTGAACCTAGTATCTCGGCTGTGATCCACAGTCTGGAAATAATCATTCAGATGGTGAGGAGCTTGCCATTGTACAAATCAAAAATAAAATTGCTGACACCTAATTTATACAGTTTGTAAATGTCAAGAAGACCCAACTCTATGAATAAATGATATGATGGTTCTCGAAAATCAGAGAATGTGATGCAACGAACACACATTTTCTGGGTGATCAGTATAGAATTTAAGTAAGATGGGAATGTGCTTCCCCATATTTCCAAACCATACGTAATAATCGGTTGGATAAATGCCTTGTACAATAAAACTAGAATATGTTGAGGTACACAGTTTCTTACTTTAAATAAAAGTCCTGCTTTTTTTTCGAATACAATTATTTACATCTTTGATTTGATCTTTCCATGTCAGGTGTTTGTCAATCAAAACTCCTACAAAAGACGCTTATCAGCCACATTCATTGTATGATCTTTAACACAGAGAGAACCAAAAAGAGAGATAGGCTTACGTTTGCCATGAAATACAATGTAATTGGTCTTGTTAACATTAATGGTTAATCTGTTTGCATCACACCAATCAATTACATTTTTGAAATGATTATTTACAATAGAAAGATCTATACTGCTCTTTTTGTCAGGAAAAGTATGAAAAAGGTTCGAGTCGTCTGCAAATAGACGAAAATCGAAAAACTTTGAGGAGTTCGGAAGATCATTAATATAAAGTAAAAATAGTGTGGGACCAAGTGTTGACCCCTGGGGGACCCCACAAGTGACAGACTTCTTATCGGATCTAGCGTTGCCAGCAGCAACGAACTGTGATCTGTGGCTTAAATAGTCTGAGAACCAGGAGAGTGGATCTCCTCTGACACCATAATGTTGAAGTTTTGAAAGTAAAATACTGTGATTTATGGTATCAAATGCTTTTGTGAAATCAATGAAGATGCCAATAGTTGAGTTACCCTGGTCAATTTGTTGCAATAAATTATTCACTAAATTAATCAGAGACAACTTTGCACTATAGTTTTCCCGAAAACCATACTGGTGATTGTAAAGTAAATTATGCTTATTTAGAAAATTCATTAATCTATTATTTACAATTTTTTCAAGAATTTTGCTGAGAAGGGGTAAGATCGAAATTGGACGATAATTACCAGGGATATCTTTTGAGCCTTTCTTAAAAAAAGGAATAACTCTTGCTATTTTAAAGAACTTGGAAATTTGAACAGTGTAAACGACAGGTTAAATATGTAAGCTAAAGGCTTGGCAATGTGATCAGCACCAAGTACAAGAAGTTTAGCCGGTAGATTGTCATAGCCACATGCCTTCTTATATCAAGACTTCTCAATAAATTTGCAACTTCAAAAACAGAGGTTGGTTGTAAGAAGAAGGAATTATCTTGGGGATTCTGCAGGAAATCAGTAAATGATTTTGAAGGTGATTTGATATTTCTGGCTAGATTTGGACCGATATTTGCAAAATAATTATTGAAACCATTAACAATTTCCTGAGAAGTGTTACATGATAAAACATTTCCATCAGGTGTTGTGACTTTTAAAAGATCGGGTAAACCTGCCCCAATGTTAGCCTTCTTATTACCAATTATATTATTAATTGTTTTCCATGTCTTTGCAGAATTATTACGATTTTCCCAAAAAACAGATGAATAATAATCTTTCTTTGCAGCCCTTAGAACCTTAGTGAGCGTGTTTCTGTATTTCTTATAATTATCTACTGTAGTACGATCACCATTGGAGCTAATTACATCTGAGTAAAGTTTATGTTTTTTATCAATTGATTTCTTAATAGATTTGGTGATCCAAGGTTTACGTTTCATTATACTCTTAAGCGACCTTTCGGTCATTGGTGCATGCTTGTTGCAACATTCACTGAAAATAGAAAGGAATTTGTCATAGGCGTCATCAATATCTGTACAACTGTAGACCTGGTTCCAGGGGAGTTCAGAAAGATTATTTAAAAAATCATTTAGTACAAAATTCTTGTAATTTCTATAAGTCACTTTTACAGAGTTTGGAATAAAAGAAACAATATCACTGAAAATTGCATATATAGGTAAGTGGTCAGCAATATCACATGCTATTGTGCCAGAATCAATGGGACAGTTACTTATATTTGAATAAATGTGGTCAATTACAGTCTTTGATGTATCAGTGATTCGAGTTGGAAGTGAAATGAGTTGATTTAAATTCAAACAATGTAACGTTGTAGAGAATTTCTGGGCACTACTATCCTGAACTGACAAATCAACATTGAAGTCTCCAAGGAGAATACACTGGTGTTTGTCTAATTTGATATGATGAAGAACATCTAATAACTCGTTTGTGAACTCCTCAAGATTTGTGTTTGGTTTCCTATACAATATACCCACAATAAAGGTTTGCTTTCCATCAGTTATGTCAAGCCATAATGACTCAGAAATGGCTACTGTAAAAGACATTTTCTTATATTTAAGAGAAGAGTGAATATAGGCAGCAACCCCGCCACCTCTTCCGACTTCGCGACAATCATATTCAAAAGAATACGATTCCAGTTCATACAGATTTGGGTTATCAATCTTCCAAGTTTCCGAAATACCAATGACTTTAAACTTTTCATGTAAGAGGTCTTCATATATCAGACGCATCTCTTCAAAATTACTATTTAGGGACCGAACGTTCACGTGGGAGACGGTAAATGATTTGCTAAAGTCGAAGTTATTGGTGTGGGTAAAGTCGGAGGGTGTTAAGGGGTGGCTGTTACACTGAATGTTGGAAAACGTTTCTTCATTCATACATGTTCATCCTAGTTGATTGCAAAAAGAAAGAAAGAAAGAAAAACCTGACATACATTTCTTAACTGTGAAAATCTAGTGAATGCGTTCAATGTCCTCGTCATTTGCTATAGTGATGGAACGCGTGGTGCTGTCCTTCTTCACAAAGATTATCTTAGTTTGCCAGATCGCGTAAGGAGGGGTTTATGTTTTACAATTTCTAGCAACGTAGGGAGCTATTGCGTGTATCCCTCAAACACTCTGTATGCCTATACTGGTTTAAATTCAGCCTTTAGATCCTGTGGCACGCATCGCATATTGTGTATCTATCGCCATACGGCGTTCCTGAAACCAAATTTCAACTGCGATATGTGCAACATGTTCGTGTCATTTTTAAAATGTATTTTTGTCATTTTAAGATAACATACACTTACATTGGAGAATTAAATAGAGAATACAATATCAGCATGTCAACCGTTCATTTCAGCAGTCGAAGAGCTGTGAGTTCAACCTTGAAATTGCAAAATCTCGTTTGTTCACGCGACTGATTTCGATGACGTGTCTCGTGTGCCAATGTGAACAAGGGGCATGCTGGGCGGCGACAGAAAGCAAATAATTTCTCCTTTTATTGTATTCTCGTCGCATGAATGGCAACAACTCGGTTTCCCCTGATGGCAAGTGATTGAGTGGTTATTTACGCTCAAATCAGGGAACTGAATTCGCTCGGGCAACGTGCGCTTCGGCTGTCACATAATATTTGACGAACACTGGTCGAGAATTTCAATTGGTGGCCAGGTCAACGGGTTAGAAAATTAGACGGAAAGGGAAATGTTCGCCAAACATGGGGTGCACGACTTCGAACACGCTTGACATCGACTGTGACGTCTTCGCAGATCTGAAATTCATGTTTTCACACAATTCGCAACGCCGCCGAAAGTATCGACTTACGCAATCGTTTCGCCATTGACGCAGGACTGACGGTTAATGCCATCATTACCTGCGAATGCTGCCGACTAGCGCCGTCGAATGTGGGTGACAGGTGTACGACTGAGTCAATCTCACCGCCGATGTGCACTCGCAACAAGTGCATTGCTACCCACCGTTATTTAAGGTACTCAGAACCCGATAAAATCCACTCTTGGCCTTCTTTTCGCCGAATAAAGTTTTAAGAGATAGTGTTACTGTTCTTGTTTATGTGTTTTTTCTTATATCATTGTAGTGGCGGGTACATGTACACGAATATTAACCATACACTCGTACGTCATGTATACACTCCACGCTCGATCATACCACAGGGTGTTGCAAACGATATTTGTCTGAAGTTGTGATCAATAAACGTCACATATTGAACATTTTTTACTATACCAGCCTTACCTGTGTCGTGTGTGTGCCTACTTCTTTACCCTCGCTATCTCTGTATTTTATTATAAAGAAAACAGTCCGTATCTGTTAATTACCCTCCCTAATCCCCTTCATTAATTTGTTCTACCCATAGGCCCTTTAGGGTCTATGGTTTCATCGATCATCAACGCCGTTTATCGCCCTGGTCAAATAACTCGGTAGCAACTCAGAAGGTAAAAGTGTTAGAGTTTTTTGAAGTCATATTCACTGTCAAGACACGGAATGTGAATATCAAGTACGAGTACAAGCATTGAGTAATCACGATATCACCATGGAGGAAAGAAATGCCGATGCCATAAAGGTGAATTATAAGCGTTATGTTCTAGTTTATCTACTCGCAGAGGAAACATCACTGATAATAAACATATCCTCACATTTATTTGCCTCTATCAACACAAGTAACGCCTGAATATCCCTTGGTTAGGCCGTAAACAGGCATAGTTTGCGATAATCCATGCGGAATATCTTGGATAATGAAGTTCATAAAAAAAAAATTTGAACATTCAGTCACAGACTGTAGAGTCATAGATTGTTTCTCTAGGGTCTATGATTCAGCAAACCGTTCTATTAAGTTTCGCAGCTGGCAGTGGCATGATTGCTAACCAATTCTTGCGAAATTGTCTTACTTTACTGTCCTTGAATAGACACAAATCGCTTCGTCTGACATCGAACGTCGTAGGCGTTCAAATCCTCACGATTTTGACGACGCACACGGATTTCTTTACGTTAATTTGGACAAACATGCAATTCAAACCGCTACACGGACCGCATGCCAATTAAAGGAAACGTTGATTGCGTATAAGTGTGCATCAACATTGCAATCACGCATGTAACATGTGTAAGTGCAATGCATAGATCAATCCCTAAGTCGTGACGTAATTGATAACCAATCAAAAATCTCGACTGTTCAATGTCAATGAACCTATTATAGCGTACGATACATCCCACCATGATTTAGATATTTTTGGTGCTTCAACATGCAGTAAGTCACCGATTTGTATCTATAATAAGGCAAAAATGTTATCAGAATTTAAGATACATTTATCATTAAAGAAAAGCTGTCAAGAATAGAGTGATTTTGCCGAAGTACATCCTTGCGATAAGTATATTAATACCATAGAGAAACATAGACTGTCTATGTTTCTCTGTGATTAATACCTTGACCTTATGTGAAGCCAGTTTTTATTGAAAGGTTGTCGAGAGCATCCTACCCTTTGATGCACGTTACGCTCTTCTATTTCTTGAACACTGTAGTTGAAATATAAAAGGTTGTATGGTATAAAGGTTACAAACGTTTGCCAACTATTAAAAGCAAAAAAATACGATTTTTTGGCGAATAATTATCGCGCTGGTTTCACCATTCGATCTTCTTGAGGTTCACTGTATCAATGCACATGCTCAACATGACACGGTTACCTGCGATTGATGTCACGACAAGTTACAAAGCGTCATTTTCCCTGTACAAGTGGCTTTTTCGTTCTTGACCCAGCCTCTGACCTATCCGTGCGCTTTCATCTTGACTCCCACAGCAGACTTTGCTAATGGAAGGGAGGATCTAGCTTGATGCATATCTCCAGGCTAAGCGCTTGAATTTCGAAATGATAAACGCTTGGACAAAGCAGCAAATTGATCTTGGCGCACACGTCGTGCACCTGATAACAGTCACGGTCCTGTGTACAGATTTAATCTTTGCTGTTATCTGCCATGCCATCTTATATTTCGTAAAGGCTTTCATTCGCTACTCGCGCAAACTGAATACACTTGACAACGACATTCGACATGTGTGACATTCATGTTACATACCCCTATTGGCAGGTCGTGAGGGGCTTATCATTTAGTGGAGCCGAGTTGACTCTCCTACGAAGCCTTTCTGACAGTAAGTCGCATTTGATTTTGCTGAATATAGGCTTGATTGTCGGCAATATCTGCATGGCCGTGTATCGACCAGACAGCATTTTATGAAAGTGAATTGAAAACTGATCATTAGACATCAACAGATCAACATTCCTTCTGACGCCCCTGCACTATACACTGACGAGAAACGCCACCACCGGCTGATAACAACAACGGAATGCGCGCGTTTGAAAATGATCTTGGGTAGACAGATGGTATCCTCGTAACACAATTAGTAATTTAAAGATATCGGCGTGGACACAGCCATCATGTGCTATCGGCCTTTGTTGAGTAACATTTCGCCATGGAGTCAATCCAAATTTAGGAGAGCGACCATACCTAAATTACGTACACATCTCAAGCAAGAAGCCATGGGAAAATTAAATTATGTGAGTGGTTTAGTAAGTAGGCCAATAAGTAAAGACATAAGGGATGGACCATTAGACCTTGGGAGGGGGGGTGGTCACAATGAAATTGTGAAAATTTTTTTTTTACTATTGTAAATTTCTGAATTTTTTTTTTCCAATTGAGATTAGCTGTGCAAATTTTTTTTTTCAGAGTAAATTTTCAGATTTATAATTTTGTTTTCGTTCGTCGCTCTGAAGATAAAGAGGGCAAACATGTGGTGCCAAGCACCACAAGCGGGCACGCAAGTGGTCACTGGGAAGAGGTCAGGAGAGGGGTGTCCTCCTGCTGCTGTTGGAGCTTTTGAAAAATAGAGATTAAAATGGTGTTATTTGGTGGCACTTGGGGAGTATTTTTGCGGGGGGAGGTCAGGAGGGGGTGTCCCCCTCCTGCCGTTGGAGCTTTTGAAAAATAGAGATTAAAATGGTGTTATTTGGTGGCACTTGGGGAGTATTTTTGCCGGGGGAGGTCAGGAGGGGGGGTGTCCCCCTCCTGCTGTTGGAGCTTTTGAAAATAGAGATTAAAATGGTGTTATTTGGTGGCACTTGGGGAGTATTTTTGCGGGGGGGGGGTGGTCAGGAGGGGGTGTCCCCCTCCTGCTGTTGGAGCTTTTGAAAAATAGAGATAAAAATGGTGTTATTTGGTGGCACTTTGGGAGCATTTTTTTCGGATTACACATCTTCCTCTGAAACATGGTCTTCTTGCTCCTCAGTAGCTTCGTATAGTTTTGAAAATTGACTATTTTGGTTTCCTGGCTTCCCTTTCTACTGCGTGGTGAAATGCCTACATTCACCCCACCAAACATCATGCATATCTCATGATTTACAATTGATTTTGACAAGCTGAGAAGCTAAAATAAGCTAAATAATATAGTGAAATTTGCATATTTGTGTTTTTAGAGCAATTGTTGCCCTTTTTGATCAAAACATCTATTTCTCTGTAGCAGCATGTCCAAATTGATTGGATGTGTATAGATGTGTTGAAATTTCAATATTTGACTTTTTGGGCAATTTATGCCATTCATGGTCAAAAAATCTGTATTCTCTGAAAGGGCTTGTCCAATTTCTTTGAAATTTGCTACACAAAAACGATTAACCATGCAGATTTATTCAGTATTTGCTATCGAGGAACTTTCAAAGTTCAACCCTTTTATGTGTTTTTGTGTTGGGATTTGTTGGATAGATGGCATTCTACGTAGTGTATTGTTGAATGTTAAAACATGTGTTGCTGTTGTTATTTGAGGCTGTTTTTGATAAAAAAGAATTGAAAATGCCTTTTTAAAAGCAAAATAATACATAATGACTTGATATGTCGTTTTATCATTATTGACGTGTTTCTACTTGTTCACCCATTCTTGCATTCATCATTGTAATAAAATGCTGTGAAAAAAATGAAACTGATGTGGCTTGCATCTGTTTACCTTGATCTTAAAAGGCAAATACAACTTTCTGTCTTGACAACCATACCATAGTTTCAATGTTTTACCTAGTGTACCTGCTTGGTTTGTACCCAGGAAAGAAGTAGAAAACAGGCTCTATAATTTCATAATTTTCAAGTGATCAGAATACAAAAGTCCTGAAAAGATAAGATAATCACAACTTCTAGTATAAGGGATACAGTCACTCTAAATGTATAAATTAAAATTTAAAATGTGCCGGGAGGATGTATTAAAAATACAGAAAGTTGCTTACTGTCGGTAAAATCTAAAAAAATTCAAATTTTAAAGACTTTTGCAGATTTTTTTTTACGCCTTTGTCTTCTTATTTATTTATTTTTTATTTTGCAAACTAGTTGAAGATTTTTTTTTTCCTAACTTTCTGCTCTGAAAATTTTTTTTCTGTTTTTGACCACCCCCCTCCCAGATCTAATGGTCCGTCCCTAAGCAAAGCAAGGTAATCTGTTCACAAGATTGTTTCAAAATATTTAAAAAGCACAGCAACTGGTTAAGTGTATAATCACCGTGGAGTAAACGCTTATAACTTCAAACATATTTTAACGCTGAGTAAAGCTCATGGTCAGTATTGAGAACAAGTTCACGTATAACTGGCGCGTTGAGAAAAATGGGTAAGGGAATTTTTGAATATCGAGTCATAAACTGTAGTAAACTGTAATTTACGGGTCAAATTCAGGTGCTATAGCTAAATTGCATTGTGGGTGGTTGTCCTACTTCAACGGTCAAAACACTGTGCAAGCAATTCCGATTACAGTACGTAAAACCCACTGTGGTGTCGATGAAAAATCCACAGGTTAAATCACCACAAATCTGATATGAGCAGAGGTAACAAGATATGGAAACCACTCAGAAAGGTACAATATAAATTTTGGTTCTTCCGTAACGAGAGAGGGAAAATTTTGTGTTATTCCATTAAACCGGTAGTTTCAGCAAATTCATGGGGGGTGTTGTTTTTGGAAATATGTGTTTTTGAAGTCAATTATTATAACAGCTAGATCGATTCCATTACTGAACGAGTGTCTGCGAACGGATCAAGTACAAGCTATCTTTTTCGATCACCCGACTTCTAGTCACAGTGATTCGTTTGAATTTAAAGCAACCCTTCTCACTGTGCTCACATTACAAGGTGATTATCTGACAAAGGCCCACATCCATTACCAGTAATGATGTCATTCCTTAGGGTTTTTAGGAACTTATTCCCGTGCTACCAACAACCTGCCCTCTTGCAGTGTTACAGGTGGAACCACAGGAGAGAGCATTTGGACAAGAGTGTATACGTACTTCCACACGAAATATATTACTAAAGTCGACACTCTGTCAGTTTTTATTAGTTGGAATTGCAGCGAAAAATGATTCTGATTCGGGGTGCACCTGCACTCCTGTCCAAGTGATCGAGTTCCCCCTCTCGGATTACGTCACTAGTTTATGTAGTTGGTGGTTAATCAAGTAATTATAAAGATCAAACGCCCATCAAAAGTTCAGCAAATATAATGTGAAAGAAAAAGACACACACAAGTCTCTGTACACAATAGACACAAACGTGTATTTTCAGTGAAAGGGAAAAAATATAGTGCTTTCATCAAATTCGTTTCTCGCATCAACGTGGCTCTTATAAAAACAGCTGAACATGTTTAGTAAAACGTCGGGATTCTTTGTTGAAAATAAATATATGACTTTCTCTCGCGCCGGGCTAATATTTATGTGACAGGCAGTAAATCTCTTCAAAGTGCTTTGTAAACCGGACAAAACACAATAGAGTGAATTTAACTTCTTGAATAATACATTCGTTTTCCATAGAAATGGCAAAGCCCATTTAACATGCATTTCTGTATGTCACCCAGTTTCAATCAGCAAACTGTGACTGGAAAAGGGAAAGTCTGACCGTGAAGATTTGTGGCAGGACACACTTTCCGTTCAAAAAACGCTCATTCGAACAGCAGGCTTTAAAGCGTCGAGGGAGACAGGAAAGTATGCGAAATGTGAACATACATGCAGTATGCCGAAGTAATTATGACAAAGCGGCTAGGAAATGATTAGATATTAGATAGACTGAGAAATAATTCCATGTGACCGAGATTGATCAGCGCTCCATTCAATCACTACATTATTAACGAGCAGAGTGACTGATGAACACGGAGAGAAATATTGGACAGGGGCTACAGTAATGTTCAACACTATGATTCATACCTTAAAATTGCCCTCGTCAAGCACCGTGGAACGGCAACCTTCATGTCGGTAGACTTTGAAATAACAGATTCATACTATTTGCTGTCTAACCTGTATTAGGGAACGAGTAGTTGTGATTATTTCTACCTCGAAGGGCTTCCTCAATAAAATTAATTTGACTTGGGGGTCGCAGTAAATGTGTCTGTAGACGGAGGCATCGCCAGTGGAAAGCATAGCTTTCTTTAGATCTTCAATATTAGTTTCGGATTTTTAACTCGTTTTGGTTTGAAAATAGATACCCGGAGATACAGCCGTTTCTCAGAAATGATATTTTCCGGATGGGTCATGTGTATTCTATCACATACATGAGACATCGCCTTCAAATGGTAAAAGAACGGTCGTGGAGATTGCTTTTTGTCGTTCTGACAGCCGGAGGACTCTGGACGAGTTGAGTTTGTCGGCGGCTACGTGTGTGATTAAAAGTTCATATGCTGTTGAGTAGGTGAAGCATTTGCTGCGGGTCGTGCCCAACATGCATGCAAGAGTCATCGCAAGACCGCCCGAGGGGCGCAGAATGACGTCATACGCGGAGCGAAATTGACATTGTAGGAACGTTTGTCATGGGCTTTAAGCTACATATGTCCCTGCCAAGATGGGAGAGTTTCCGGAGCACGAGTGAAGAATTGATCGAGCCTGAAGAAAAATTGTTTCGAGTTCAGTCAAAGGAAAATTCCAATTTTCGGACTTCATGATTTCGGTGCAATCTTTTTCAGTTTTGAAAACAGCAAGCCCGCAAATGTTGCAAATGATCGTCGAGAGCATTGGAAAATATACAGAGTATATCTCAGTGGCATCTGTGAAATGGACAAGTAGTGTTATTATTTATCAGCATCATAAAGAGTGCAGTGATGAAGAGACGCGTGCATGCTAACTGTGAATGACTTTCACATGGACAAACTCATACAGTATTCGAAATCAACACCTTGGCAGATGGAACAAATATACAATGCTAATGAGCGGAAATGGAACGCCACGGAAAAGAGTTAACCCTGCTTACATCGACGTCATTGTTCATGTGTCGATTACATTAACACGTGCACACGATCGAAATCGATTGCTGTAAACGAATTTTCTCGGTGTTTATCGATGCGGTTGTAAGAGTTAAAATGGCGTTCCGTAGCAAATGCAAGTATTCTGTGCCATGTGTATAGAATTCTAGTGCCCACAAGTACGAAACGACTCGTCATAATGAAGTCTTTCTCTCATACTTTAACAAGAAACATATAATAACCTTACTTCAGAATCGAATGACTGAGTAAGGGAGCGTTCAGTTTTTACGGCTGGGGGGGCCCGCAAAATCTTGTCGCCGGTGTTCAAAAAAATATAGACCCCCCCTGCATTTTTCGTGAAAAAAAGATGACCCCCCCCCCTTTGTCAGACGAAAAAAATTGATGACCCCCCCCCCCCCCCGCTTAAAAATAACTAAAACCCATACGTCAAATTTACCCGCATGGTTTGGATTTGAACTCCGGTACGCCGCGCACTTTATTCGTGTAGCAGAGATGCCAGTGCACAAACTTCTCAGCCACATCCATTGAAACGTCTGTTAATTAGGACGACTGTAAGGCAATTTTTAACTTCATTTCAATAGACAACTCATGTCCATGGACATTGTATAAAGTGAACTTTATTGGAGTGGTTCGCCAAAGGCAGCCCTCCGGTTAAGAGGGTCATGGGCCATAACGTAAAGTCAACTTTATTCTAGTGGGCCACCGGTACCACCGGTAAAGAGGGTCGATCATGGCTATTGCATAAAGTAGACTTTACTGGACAGGGCTGCTGAAGGCGCACGGCCATTAAGATTGCCGTGGGGTATTACATAAAGTCAATTTATTGGAGTGGGCCGCCGCAGGCGGCCCGCCGGTAAAGAGGGTCGATCATGGCCATTGCATGAAGTAAACCTAATTGGAGTGGGCCGCCAAAGGCGTCTGCCTGTTAAGAGGGTCATGGGTAATACATAATGTATATTTATTGTAGTGGGCCGCCGAAGGCGGCCCGCCGGTAAAGAGGGTCGATCATGGCAATGGCATAAAGTGAACTTTATTGTTGGTATTATGTTTTTGAAAATGTGGTGACCCCCCCTTTCTTACCAGTGAAAAAGCGATGACCCCCCCTTTGCGGATTCCAAATTTTGATGACCCCCCCTGGATTTTGCCGCCCCCCCCCCGGCCGTAAAAACTGAACGGTACCTAAAGACTAACATAGATATGGCAGTCGCATGGAAATTTTTATTCTAGATACCTTTTTAGTGTTCATTGACAAATGTCTAATTTATGTAAATTAGAAAACCGGATGGAACCATGCATCAAATGAATCATATTATCAACTATGGGCTTATTCTCCAATTAGTCCGTAAAAACACACACAAGCATAATAGTACGCACAATAAGCTTGACACACTAAACCACACAAAAATGAGACTCGCAATTTTGACCAAAGTTCCCGCAGCGTGAATAGCTTAACATTGACTGTCGTATGACATATTCTGGAAAAAAGTAAAAGTGTTGACTCTTATACAGCCCGCTTCACGTTGTTCTCCAATGCAAACAGTGACATAAAACACTACTGCTTGACAATACACAGAAATTAGAAAAACCACAAGATGGGAATGATGTATGATCTCTGTATGCCCCAGTGTTTGTTTTCTGATATTATGAGGGAGCCTGATATTTCCCACGAAAGAAGTTGATAAGTTAATTACGACCTTTGCAAAATGACTTGGACATAATTCAGAATTGCCTATTCTGAACACGTAATACTTCTTGTTGGTAATTTTCATTGAGGATCATAAATCTTTCGTCTGAATTATTCGCCCGTATTTTAAGTTGCCATGTTCTATAGTATGCCAATGATATTCTAACAGTGATTGATTGAGTATTGTTACAGTGGTTTGTAGTCACCACAGCATCTATAGCGTGGCTTTAGGGTACGCCACACTTGAACTCTGCATGAGGTACATTTGTGATACACACAAAAGGTTGCATGTTCGAGGTATGAGCAGAGAATATGCAGGCAACTTTAGCCATCTGAATATCATTATCCTAGTTCAAGCCATCGTGGACTTTGCATTCAGTGCGCTGTGTTGGACTCTTGGCAATGGTGGGATTAGGTTCCAAGATCAACATAAAATATTCAAAATACATCATGCCATCATACATCAAAATATGATATCTAAAACAAAGGCAGGCTTCCTTTACCCATAATTTTTGCAGCCTTTTCTTATGGTTGGCTCCCTTTCAAGTTCTTCGCATGCGTTGATCCATTTTTCCGCTGGCCGTCATTTTCAATTATATTAAAGTGGGACTAGAAAGATTTAGGTGTTATTCCCTCCTCGTATTAAATCCATATATTGAAATCACATCTACAAATGCTGCCTTTGTGATTGATATTTTTATTTTCCTTTCTGCGTGGCTTCCAGCGAAGATTTTACAGCATGCCTCCGGATGTCTCCCACCGTCATGATAAGATAGATAAATCACATCATACGCCAAGTCGCCATAAAGAAACATCTTTGCCTACTAGATAGCACTAAATTATGATTCTATATATGATGAAATCTAAGAATATTACGACACACGCATTCTGTAAAACCATGATTTATCCCAATGGGAATTATATTAATCCCTAGTGTATAAGCCTATATTGATTATGATACCTGCTGACACTTACAAAGGATATGCACAGATAATGCACGCTACATAATCGGATGAATTTAGAGCTAACATAAAACCACAGAGAAACATATGGGAAACTGGGAACTTGTTACCAGTTTTTCCGCAGAGCCCTTGCGTCATTTTAGGCGGTTTAAATAAAATTCTTTGTTTACTGTCCTCGTGCTGGTAGGTTTTCAGAGAAATTTAAGAAACAAACACAATGTTATCACTATTACAAATAAAGATATTATTTTTCCACAAGAACCAAAATAAATATTGAGCTTATGTTAATACACTTGTGTTTTTCGTCTGTGTTCATTATTTGCCCTGGCTGGCTGGTAGGTTTTTTAAAAATCCAAAGACGGCAAACAAAGAATTTTCTTTACATGGCCTCAGCCAGAATCTCAAAACTTGAAAATGTATAAACCAACGTCGCGACAAAGAATTGTTGGTGTCTAGAGAAAGTTTTTGCTACACAGATTTATTGCAAGTTTAGGAATTTGTGATTGATATTTTTTGAGATAGAATCTCATCTAAAGCTGTGACACGGTTTGTTGTAAAATCAAGCTTTTGAAATACGGCTCAGGCAAGTAATGTGTTCCGTACGGCAGATTTCGCATTAGACGAAATGGACACTCATGAGTAGCCTTGGTACAAGCCGTACAAGTCTGTGAATACAACTATTTTTGTTAATGTGATGTAGTTTGGAACACGGTTTAAATTTAGTAGAGTTGTCGCTGGATCAAGGCGAAACTTACCTGTCGCGTTCATCCCACGCATTCCCAGATGCGTTCATGTACGTAGCTGGGTAGCCTGCACATTAGACTGAAAAAAATCAGTCGTGTGTGGGTCTCCGCCAACCCTAATCCTAGGCTGGAGTTGGTGGAGGTTCATACGGGACTAAGTCTTGCCGTCCATATAGGCACACATAGAAACCCGCTCAAAGCTATATAAAGTAACACAAATGCGTAACAACTTGCTGAAATAGCTTCATTTTCCAAAAATCATCGACTCTGAACCCGATCCAACTCACGAGAAGGAGTTAATCATAAATATCAATATTTTATAATGTTGACGGACTTTGAGATATGAATAATTTCAGAGCACTGTTGAATTTTACAACAGTATTTGTAACATTAGACATTTAGTCTTGATTCTATCTCTGTGTATTACTGTTTTCATTAATTATGAGTAGTAGTAGGCTAAAAGCATGTGGCACAAACCGACTAAGGATTTGAAAGACTGCAAAAGCATAGTGGTAGTTGAATACTGAAATGACACAATTAATCAAGTTACTTGGAGTGATTAGGAGTGAGTGTTGCCCATACAGAAAATTTTGAATTTTACATAAAAGCGAGGTTATTTTTCGAATGTTTTTAACCGAATTTTCATGAAAACTCAAAATCTATTAGACAGGAAATAATTTCCCGTTATCATCTTGTCAACAGAGACAAGTGAATATCCAAATAGGAAAAAAAAATCACTAATTAATGCAGCAAAGAAATGCAAATCGATGCCAAGAAATCAAAATGCAACTTCTGCATGTGTATATGCTACAGAAGTGCTTGGGTTTTTTGTTTCAAACTTTTATGTGATTGTTCAAATTCAGACTGTGGCTATTTACTTCAGAATGCAGCCTCTAATTGGATGTTAACAGGTGTATCCTATATTAAACATGCTTTGAAAGACAAAAGAAATCGTAAATTAAGGATATTATTAAGACATTTATAAGTAAGTCTCTTTATGGCAAATCCTAGAACGCTTGTCCACCCCTCGTCACTTCGCATTGCAAATGTTGTGCTTAAAGTCGTTAGAAATTGAAAAAAGAATAGTTCTTGAGACATTCAATAATGAGTGCGGGAACCACTTTCTTATGTAAAACAAACACTTTTGTTGACAAGCCATGAGACACAGGATATCCAGTGCAGGCTATGTGGACAAGCTGAATTGAGTATTCAAGATATTTTCAGATTTAAGGATGGGAAACTTTAGTAGAAGCACAACAAATGAATTATGCTTATAAATGTTTTAAACTGAAACACTGTGTGCATGTAAACAGCAGGAAAAGTGTGAGTTAAAATATTAATCAAATCAGGGCATGAAATGAAATATAGCCTAATCATGGATTCAAAAGTTATGAAAATGTTGTGACCAAAAGGTGTACTGAAAATGATAAATTTGATGAAAATCAAGTGCCCGAAGGGCTCGGCGACAACGATAAGATGTTAACAAAATGACATGCCTTAAGGTCACGCCGAAAATTAAAGATGTTATATGATGGGGCGCCCTCCGGGCGTGCAGAAAATTTTAAGTAAAGTAAGTATCCGTGCCTTATTTTTTACCTCAAATCTGCTGCTGCTTGCAATCTCTTTTATTTTTTCTGCCATCCTCGTCTGGATTTATTATCAAAGGCAACCAACCTCTCGGGATATTTTTCCCGCGAAATCTTTCACCCCTGGATATCAAATGGTCCACCCCTAGTGTAAATGCAGCTCCTTTCGTCTGTTCAGCTAGGAAGGAAAGAAATCAGTCCCCTGGGGTGGGGAGGGAGGGTTTTTGTGCAATGGTTTACCTTATTTGATTTATTAATTTTGACTGTGATATTTCAAATAAAGAGTTCAACTCCACACCGTCTGACTGTTTTCTTTATTGCTACAAGTAATTTTATTAATTCTGACTGTTTTCTTTATTGCTACAAGTAATTTTATTAATTTTGACCGTAATATTTCAAATAAAGATTTCAACTCCACACCGTCTGACAGCTTTATATATTACCGACAAGTCCTTATCTCCTCTCCAACTTGTGTATACACCACTGTAATTGCTCCGAAAACATTGCCAACTTGCTAATCCGCTGTCGGTATCAGCGGATTAAGTGATTGAGTCAACACCACAGCCGTCCCACACGCATTAAAATAACTACGTGTGTGACGGCTGTGGTGTCGACTCAATCACTTAATCCGCTGATACGGACAGCGGATTAGCAAGTTGGCAATGTTTTCGGAGCAATTACAGTGGTGTAGGCCTATACACAAGTTGGAGAGGAGATAAGGACTTGTCGGTAATATATAAAGCAGTCAGACGGTGTGGAGTTGAACTCTTTATTTGAAATATCACAGTCAAAATTAATAAAATCAAATAAGGTAAACCGTTACACAAAAAAAATCTCCTCCCCACCCCAGAGTCCTTTCATCTGTTCCCTTTCGTCTGTTCAGCTAGGAAGGAGATATGTATGGCGCCCTCACCAGCACTTTGATGCAACACTGCACTGACATCATTTAAAAGATTTCTGGAGCAAGGTGCTCGATATGTCACAAGTTTTAACCAAAAATGTAGTTTATTTATTAAAGAAGTTCAATTTTAACATTTTTTTCTAACATATATTCATCGTATAGTTATGTTTCACTGGTGAAATAACAATGTAGAAATCTGTGCTACAAATTATCAAATAGGTATCCAAAATGGCGGCGTCCATGAAGTGAAGCTCGCATGTGCATAAATTTCCGTTTCTACAACTGGTCCTCATCACGACTGAATCGTTTGATTCACCCGTCGTCACTCTTCTAACAATGGAATACAAGTTTGATCACATCGACACTTTAATTGGCCATCAAGATCGTGTCTGGCACGTTGCTTGGAATCCAGCAGGCACCTTGCTCGCGTCGTGCGGAGGCGACAAGGCGATTCGAATATGGGGAAAAGAAGGTGAGCGAGAGGATGAGCATATGAAACAAATTGGAAAAGACGTTTGGGTTGACAAACCTTAGTATTTTCGTTATGAGCAATCCATTACACCAGAAACGCTGTAATTTCTGGCCCAGTGGACACTCACGACGTTGAATTTATAACACTCCGGCTATTAAAATCCTAACCTCTAGTCTGCCAGAAATTGTCCTTCCGATTGTCCCTAACTGCAATAATTGTATCCAACCAAGGCTACAATTATTGCAGCTCGATTGTCCCAACCGATGTGTGACTTTATGAAAAAGGGAAAAAAATGAGTGAAACCTGAAGTTATATGTCAGTCGTTGTAAAGGTGGAATTTTTATGGGAAGGGAAAGTGAAACCCCCTCTAAGAATCGATCATCTGAAGATGTTAATGAAACATTTATGTATATGATATGATATGGTATGATATGATATTATATGATTGAATTATTTAAGCAATAAAGCACACCCAGCGATGGTATACCACGAGATTTTGACCAGTGCATGACATATCTGCACGAGCGATAGCGAGTGCATACATGAAGTGAACTGGTCAAAATCGAGTGGTATACCGTCGCATAGGTGTGATTTTGCCATTATATCACAACAGTATATGGAACTTCTTGCGTTGAACGTCATAAACGGATTCTGCTCAAGCTGAGATTTCGCGCGTATGGCAGCCGTGGTATATCGCCAATATATCACGGTTCTTTTCGCTTCTCGACCAATCAGATCGCTGTATTTACACCATCAATATACTGGTATGATATATGTGATATAATATAACAAAATTCAAGTGAACCCTAGCTGTAATCTACACCAAGGTTTACACATTACTTAAGCAGCTGTTAGGTGACCCTTTTATATGAACAAAAAAATCTGTAAATAATTATAGGCCTAATTTCTTGATCCATTTTGGCCTTTATGTTTTCTTGTCATCTCTTCTTCTCTGTTGAAAGAAGTTGTTAAATAACTAAATGCCTTTTGAATGACATAGATTGATGAACGGAATATTTAAACAACATTACCCCACCATGATGACTCCTCAATCACCTCTCATATGAAGCCACATTAGTTTTTCATTAAAGTCCAAAACCTTATAAGCCATTTACAAAAGAATATTAACCCATGAAAATGAACCACAATCGTAACCGATTCACCCAAGGTCCCTATGCACAAATTCAAATCTGCCATAGAAAACAGTTGAATAAGGCCAAACTGTAGTGGTAAAAGGAGGAAAGAAATTGTCCCTTCAGGGCTTTGTGGCAAAGGCATTTGAATAAAATTCAAATTCAATCATCCAAGCCACCATTTTCATCAAATACTGAAGTCAAACTCCAGTGAGGGTTTTTTAAGAGTCCTATCAAGAATATTTGAATGATCTCTGATGGGCCTCTGTGGATTGACTGACAAGTTCAAGATTGATCAGGTACATTTTTGTATGTGTCAACCAATCTGTAGCCTTAGTGATGTAATGTGGTAAGCCATCCTGACTGAGGAATGCTCTCTCCATCAAATGCTAAATTCTTTTTTTTTCGTATCCTTCAAGGAACAAAATTGGTTTGCAAGACTATTTTAGCAGATGGTCATCAGCGAACAATACGATCAGTAGCTTGGTCGCCATGTGGTAATTTCCTCGCTTCAACCAGCTTCGATGCCACAACTTGCATTTGGAGTAAAAATACTGGGGAGTTTGAATGCAGCGCCACACTGGAAGGACATGAAAACGAAGTGAAGTCGGCAAGCTGGTCATCGTCAGGATCATTGCTAGCCACCTGCAGCCGAGATAAGAGTGTTTGGATATGGGAAGGTTGGTCATCATCAGCACTCCTGCTGCTGTTTTGAGCTTAGAGGGACACTAGCCCCAATGTTTTAGCCAGTTTTCATATGTTATATCAGAAAACATGTACATATTCTCCTTCCTCTTACATTGTGCTGAAACACAAAATTTAGACACAGTGCTTGCGTACAATATCCAATGCTAACGTCTTGATTAAAATTCAGTTATCAACAATAGCCTTGGAAATGCACATGTACAGGCCTTATTGATAAGCTGAATACCACTTGGTCAACATGATTTAAGGAGCTCGTCAAGAGCACTGCATTTTATGAACAGAGACCAAAAGTAATAGAAAGAACATCAAAAGTTGCATGTGATGCTGCTTTATGAGGAAAATTGGAGCCGAAATGAAAGAGCTTGTGTGTCTTAAAAGGAAAATTAGATCAAGACTGCTGCCAAGTCATATGTAAACTGTGTCTGTCAAATGTAGTACTGCTGTACTGACAGGATTCTGACCTGAACAGCTGACAATCTGAGCATGTCATGAGCAATGTCATCAATGTTACTCGGAAATGTACTGTTTTAGTACATAATGATACAGGTAAATTAATAATTGATAAATAGTAATAATGGTTTTTGCCTGGAGAGTTGGACCTGACAATTGATTTCATTCTCTCCTTTCAGTTGATCATGAGGACGAAGATTATGAGTGTGCCAGCGTACAGTGTAGTCATACACAAGATGTTAAACGGGTTCTTTGGCATCCATCCAAGGAGGTATGTTTAGCATACTGTCAGAGTGACGAGAGTATGTCACTACATCTGTAGAGATATATGTACTTGAGTCAAATTGTACATTTTGTTGTACTCCCTCACCCAAGAGAGCCATTACAGTCCTGTAGAGGGCGACCTTGCAAAGATTTCTTCCTCTGTCGTCAATGGTCTGATCCACTGAATAGGCTTTATAGGACAACTCTATTATCGTCAACGTGTGAAGGTGTTCAAGGAAAATGCTATGTTTGTAACATGTGATCTTCCAAATTTAGCTCAAGTCAATGACATATTTCAATTTGGTAAGACGATGAGGATTTCGTTCAATGAATTTCAAAAAGGGGCTACAGTTACATAGTAACATAATCACTGTCAGGTTCAGTTCGACAAGAAATAATTACTTTAAGCCTGAAATACTGAAAATTTTTAAAACAAAATTTTCATACTGTTCACCACGATTCGCTGTGAACAGGTCCAAATGGTGAAAGGATTTTGTAAAATACAAAGTCTTCTATCAACCTATTCCTTGGTCAAGTTTCTTAATATATAATGTTACAACACTTGCTATAAGCTGAAAAAACCAAAAAAAATGCTACCATAATATTCTACTTGACAACATTAGGTAGCCTTCAATTCTTTTAAACCAAAGTTTTGGTTTATTCAAATTGTAAATATGAAGTAATATTTGAAAGCAGTGTTTGTACATTCATTAACTTTCTTATTAGCATCTGAATGTGGATCCAAATAAATCTGAATCTGATTTTTTTCATCAGATTTTAGCATCGGCAAGCTATGACAACACAGTGAAATTGTTCCATGAAGAGGATGATGACTGGAACTGCTTCACAACTTTAGACGGTCACCAATCCACTGTTTGGGGTATTACCTTTGACAAGACAGGAGAGAGACTCGCGTCTTGCGGTGATGACAGAACCATGAAAATTTGGCAAGAGTACCCACCAGGAAATCCCGAAGGTAAGCTTGGCACAAACTGGACTTGTTAGAAACATGATTTGCAGTTTATGATCAACCAAGCAATCTTTCTGGCTGTCATTTGCAAGATGTGTTTATAGCAATAGTGGCTGTCTAGCTCAGTTGGTGTAGCAGTCAGCATGGTTGTTCTGTCCAATTTTAGCAACACACTTGGTTAAGTGACTGGGTATTCATTAATTTTGGTCAGTGTTTTCCCCATCCAAGAATTGCTTCATTATGCAAAAAATACAATTTCCCTTTTGCCTGTCCATTACAATTCACCAAGTTTTGGAAAAAAATTCACAAAAAAACTCACAAAATTGGAAAAACACAAAATTTGTGTCTGTGTATTGTTTATTGTCACTCAGCAAAAGAAACTCCAAATTTGTTTTGTATGTGTACAGTGTCCCATTCCAGCAGTTGCAGTGTCTGAGTGCAGTGTCATTCATGAGGCAAACTATTGCGTGAATTATACATCCTGACAGTTTCAAAGCCACCAGGTTAAAACAATTCTAAATTTGATCAGTGTAGCTTTTTCCAGCAGGGGTTTCATCTTGAATGCTTTAGCTTTCACTTCTTATGACTTTCATTTCAGGAATACCAACTACAGGGAGCAGCTCAGCGTGGAAATGTGTATGTACAATACAAGGGTACCACACCAGATGTATTTATGATGTAGCATGGTGAGTCAGTCTTGCTTTTAATGCCAAGTCAAGCAATCATCCTCTTAAAAACGGCAATTACCATATTCATTGGGTGTAAGCATCTCTCCATCTATCACAGTCAATGCAAACCTTGCATTAACAGGACTGAGATCCCTCTATAAAAACCCTTGGTGGATTTGAAACACTTCTTGTTCATGAGGTTGAAGTTAACACATTCATATACATCTACGACTAGACTGAATTCAGCTTCAATCATGTGAGGGCGCTCGCCCGTTACTGGTGCTGTCAGCACTGTTCAGATTGAAATGCCAACCAAATCAAAGTTTAAAAGTTGCCAAATTTTTCATCGGGAACTTGAACTGCCATCTTTTTGAAGCAATGTCTGCAAGGTTGATTCTTTTTGAAGGCATCAGACAAACATGATTATTGGAGGGTTTGGCATATTATTTGAAGGGCATTAGAAATAAGGTCTCATTCACCTCAGAAACAGTAATATTGGTGCATTTTTATATCACATTTAAGACTGTTCATGTAATGTGATTTATTCAGTGGTCGTAGTCATTGAAAATATACAGGAAGATGTCTGATTGCCTTCTTTTCCTTCTTTTTGATAACGTTACATGTAACATGACAGTACCTTCCAATATTATTCCATCATAGATTCTGTCTACTTTGAAGGCTATCTGTCATTTCAAGAATTATTTGAAATACTTACAAGTTCTTTTCAACTCCATATTCAGGTGTTCCTTAACTGGTTGCATAGCAACAGCATCGGGAGATGACACCATCCGCATATTCAAAGAAGACGAATCTGTGGTAGATCGCCGCAACCAGCCATTATTTGATTTAGTTTTAACGCATGAGAAAGCCCATTCTGAAGATGTCAATGCAGTGGCTTGGAATCCTAAGGATGCTGGACTTTTAGCCTCCTGCAGTGATGATGGGGAGGTCAAAATCTGGAGGTTTCAACAGGAATAATTTTACCTCAAATATTGCATTTTACTCTTTTAACCTCCACAAAAGCGGTTGATCATCGTGTTGCAGAGGAGAGAGGGAAGCAATTTTGTGCAGATATACATGAACTATGGTGAAGCAATTTTGAGATGTCTGGGAAGTTTAGAACAGCGTACAGTAACTATACCATCTGTGTGTATGTACAAGTTAAAGGTATACTATCACCTGTTCCAATTTTGCCACAGTTACCATGGAAAGAGAAAATCTAACCAATCAGAGATTTTAAGCGGGTGGCCACTTTTTAACAATAGCCCTAACATGGGCATTTTGAATACCAAGGAACGCCCCTTTGACCATATATGGGCATATTTCGATTACAGGTGACTGTATACCTTTAATGTTTATGAATAGTGTGGTGATTTTAGGATTATGCAAATTTGTATGCTCTCTAGCAAACATCGTCAATGTGTTTGAGGCGGCTAGATTAGGGAGAAGAACAATGATAATTTTAGAAACTCTTCTTTGAGTCAGTATTGGGAGGCTGATCACTGTGTATCAGCTGTCTCTTTATCTGTATGTGAATGTGAGGCAAATGATATATTTTGCATCAGTGTGAGGGCGTTCTGCTGCAGGCAGACCATGGTCAAAATCACACTGTGATAAAACTCAGACTTTCTCGACACAGAACATGATGAAGTTATGTCATTGAAATTTTCTCTCTGAGGTAATTTTGATAAAGATTTTAGTACTGGTAAGAGTAAAAATTTAGGTTTGGTTGATGGTACAGTTAAGATTACATTCGTGTCTCTGAGCCGATGATGCAGACGTCTCACGCCTTTTACCACATGTCCCATGATCTACATCAGTTTGCTTTATACAATATATCCTTTAGTCATTTCAGGAATTTCTCAATTTCTTGTATTTTCTTTTCACCAGTGTTGTACCAATACATACACATGTAATCAGTGAAAGATCATTGCATAAGATAGGCATCAATTAAGCCTAGATGGCATACACTGATGTACATGTATATGTCAAACCCATTTTTGTGATAATAATGGCAGTTGACTGGCAGCATAGAAAGGGCTTTGGGTAATTGACTGAATGATTTTGATTGGGCCTCAGCCCAAGTACATTTGTTTTCATTCCGTGGGAAAAAACTCTGTAAGGTATAACCATTTCTGGCTGAGACAGGGAGGGAAAATGTCTTGGCTTCATCTTTCTTGGCATAATAAATGGCGTAATGATGTTAACTGAATGGAAGTGCTGCTCTCAGCCAGTCTTGAATAAGTGAGATGTGAATATTAATGCTTCTCTATCTGAGTTTTTGCCACAAAATCTTCTGAATATAATCAAAATGTGCATCGAAATGCAACAATTAATGCACCCTCCGTTTCCTAGGCGATGGCACGACCCTTGCTACACCGACTGGACGAGCCAAAGTGGGAGGGGTAATTTCAGTTTGGTCGAACAAGAGGGCTCGAGACCAGAATTTAACATTTAAACTTGAAACATGTTTAATCGCTGACAAGATGTGGACTAGTGTTAACAAAGTAAAAGTGTAAAAAGGAAAGGTTTTATATCCCGGACACAATGAAAAACATTACGACTGGAAACTGTACCCCCAGTTGAGAATAGTAATGCCCACAGCGATGGAGAACACTTATCCTTGAGCTGAGAAAACCAGACCATCATTTGGAAATAGAGCTGCAGATTCGAGAAGCTCGTTCAAAATAGCTAGGTACACCCCATAAAGGGGGGTTTCGAGTTTTGAGGGCAAATTTCGCCTCCTTCATATAGAAATCGTACGTTTGTTTTTCCAGGAGAACACACCATTTGACACAAAATTTGCATGTAAAGGGGTCGCCAGTAAGCACGTGGTCAAATCTGGCATAAGAAACAATATGAAATGTTGGGTAAAGCCAGTCCAAAATAAACTGATTTGAACTTTTGTGTTTTGTAATTTATACCACTGCAGTAACATTACCTTTTTTTGACAACATCACACAATGTAATACGTTTTGAAACTGAATACTCCGACGTATTCTGTGTCTCCTTTGCTAAAAAATACGGTATGCCGATTACCATGTAAGGAGATGATGACGTCAAGACAGATTTGTAGTGCGTTTGGTCCTGGATGGTGCACGAAGTTTTGTCAAGGTAGCTTGTGTATTTATTTCCTAAATGGGAGAGATTAAGGGTCGATCTAAACGAAGGCCGAAGAATGTTATGATACTCTAAGCGAGCTGAACTCTAACGCGAATGGTTGGATAATTTGGAGGATGTCTAGAATGATCTCGTCTCATTAAGATTATTTGGCGGTCAGTATTGAATTTCAACTGCGTCACAAGTTTGCGAAATGAGTATTCCGTCGAACGGTCAACGAACGATATTTTAGAAATCTGGAGACATGGCACATCGCATTTTTATTTTATATTTTATATTTTACAAAAGATTTAAGAAGCAATGATTTTGTCGAAAATTCTGAAAAAAATACAGGAAAATTTGATCGTGAACACATTTTCACTTGGAGTCAACTAGCTCTGCGTACGATGCTGTGTGTTCCGCTACAGCTAATCGCCCCGCTCACCACAGCCCTGCAAAGACCCGTACGTGGGTCGGTGACTTCAAATCCATTTTGGGACTTGACGTAAAAAGCCAAATTACTGCCGAAATTCAGCGTTCTTGGGCCCAAGTCGTATCCCAGCCTACCTCAGCTACTCGATCGCTTCCAAAAATGACAGTCTTTTATTCACTTCTCGTAAATAACCGTCGATGTCGGCAACTCTCTCGCTAGCCCTGCGTACGATGCTGTGTGTTAGCTGTAGCACATAGCATCGTACGCAGGGCTAGGGGTCAACATGGGGTCGCATCCATGTTGCCTCAAAACTTATTTCTGTCTGCACTCAAAACTCAAAAATGTCGGATATGAACCTGAAAAATCGATGCAATTTTGTCAAACTTCGGCGAAATTTCAGCCTATAGACAAAATTTCATCTAGGTAAGGTAAATTTACTGAAATTTGATCGACAAATAATCCTGAGCTTGAACGTGACAGCTCGCCTTCTCCGGGAAGTCAAGTATCCAGCTGCCCATACACAGTTGCCCATATGGCCCCAGGTTTATGAGATTGTTTTCAAGCGACGGCGGCAGACCGTACGGGGCTCTGGATATGAACCTACCGCCGGTGTAGCTGTAATAACTGTTGCGTTGTTTTTAGTGCCCACGGACGAAGTCCTGGGGGAGTTATAGGTTTGGTCATGTCAGTCCGTCCGTCCGTCCGTTCACGCAGATATCTCAGACATGCCCTGGTCAATTTCTTTCAAACTTTGCACAAGAATAGTACCCAACCCCATACAGATGCACGTCGATTTGTTTCACAATGCGATCGAATTGGCCGTGTTAGAGGACTTTTTAGTTTACACCTCCATAGACTCCCATGTATAAGGCAGTTCTCCATAGATTCCCATGTAGCTATAAGGCCAAGAAAAATAAAAATTTAGTTTCTCATCGTATTCATATTGCCTAAAGGATGACAGTGACACAGTTTTTGTCCCCACGGATAAAGTCCAGGGGGCTTATAGATTGGGTCATATCCGTCCGCGAGTCCATCAGTGAGTCCATCGGTTCACGCAGATATCTCAGACATTTTGACAAAATATCATGTGACCTTGGTGACCTTTGACCTCAAATATACATTATTGTCCATAACTCAGTAACCACAAGTGCTAAACCTTTCATATTTGGTATGATGGGACACCTTATGACGCCACATATTGTACGCCATTAATTATGCGCATATCTAATTTTGAGCGAGCCAATAGAGCTAGAGGTCTGATTTTTGGTATATAGGGATAAGTTAACAATATAATTTGTTTGACAAAACGTCACGTGACCTCAATGACCTTTGACCTCAAATATACATATTTGTCCACAACTCAGTAACCACAAGTGCTACACCCTTCATATTTGGTATGATAGGACACCTTATGACACCATATATTGTACCTCATTAATTATGCGCATATCTTATTTTGAGCGAGCCAATAGAGCTAGAGGTCTGATTTTTGGTATATAGGAATAACTTAGCAATACAATTATTATGACAAAATGTGACGTGACCTCAATGACCTTTGACCTCAAATATATATATTTGTCCACACTCAGTAACCACAAGTGCTACATCCTTCATATTTGGTATGATAGGACACCTTATGACACCACATATTGTACCTCATTAATTATGCGCATATCTAATTTTGAGCGAGCCAATAGAGCTAGAGGTCTGATTTTTGGTATATAGGAATAACTTAGCAATACAATTATTTTGACAAAATGTCACGTGCCTCAATGACCTTTGACCTCAAATATATATATTTGTCCACAACTCAGTAACCACAAGTGCTACACCCTTCATATTTGGTATGATGGGACACCTTATGACACCACGTATTGTACCTCATTAATTATGCACATATCTAATTCTGAGCAAGCCAATAGAGCTGGATGTCCGATTTTTGGTATATAGGGATAACTATAGGGTAGAAATCTAAATATGCCCATCTAAATATTAGACATCTACCATCGAGAACAAAAGAAATTTGCTGTAATTTGAATATTTAAGGAGTTTAAGCAATTTCCACTATAAATAAAGAACCCCTGCCTCAAACTCCACAAAAGTTGCTAGACATATTTTGCCGTTGTCATGCCATTGCTTCGTTTAATAACCAGTTAATCAAATGCCTAATTGACAGGAGGAAATTCAAGACCATATTTGAATAGTAGTATATATTGTCCTCAAAATTACTCTATCACGGCCCAAGTACTCATTGCCTTCAGCAATACTGCCTTGTTTTGATTGTTTTTGCTTGAATTTTAGGCCAAAAAATAATTGATTTGTTTCTGGTCATGGCGCGCATCATTTCAAAGTGTGTGCATCAACTCTTTTTTTCCTGTTTTTCATTTGCTCCTATGGAAAAAAGGGAAAAATGTATCAAATTCCACCAAAAATTTAAAAAAATTGCGTCGCCGCATCATTTTTTCCACATGTCAATGACCAGAAACAAACCTATTATTTTTTTTTGCCTTATTGTCAACTCTAAATTTGAAGTGTGTGGTACATTTATGTACATACATGTATAAGAAAGTGTACTTGGCTCAGTAAGTACAGCCGAATTTCAAAATGGCTTTATGGTAATAAACTCACTTTTGTACAAATGTTTTGTGTAGCAGTGTTACCAACAGACAGTATTTCCTCTAGTATTTTACAAATCATCATCAGCAGTCAGTGTACTTGGTTCCTGTTAAGGAAATGTCACCTTCAAGTTTGCAGGGAGTGTGGCCTGACAGGATGGGTGGGTGGGGACTGACACTCAACAATTGACGGTATGATGTAACCGATCACAAGGTGAACAAGGGCTAATTAATGATTTTTGGTATTTTCTAAATTCTACTGCCTATAATTTAAAATTTAGGCTGGCCAGTGTAACTACTTCCCTTTATTATTGCATTGTTACTACACTTTTTGGAAATGGTTTGTCTGCTTTTTGTTGCTCACAGAGGTACAACAAGGACACATTTCCCAAGCTCCTCTTTTTAGATTTCACAAATTTGTACATGGACATGCAGAGTACCAGTAACATGTAGTATTGTGTGAGGGCGCTTTACCTTTAATTTTGTTCAGATAACATCTAAATAGAAACTTCTTATTCAAATGTTCTCTTGTTCAGCAAAATGAATTTCAATAGGAGTTTCCTGATTTTAAAAATTGAAGTGGAAACTCCTTTACTTCCAACATGTACTCATGTACCACCATGACAGCATCCATTCAAGGACCGCCTCAAGGCAATGCTATTTTTTCGTTTCCGTTTCCTGACAACAGCAACGCAACACAGAGAGCCAAGTTAAACCAAGCCACATCAATAAACAGGCATTTTGACAGGCATTAGAGGGAATAACTAGCTGAGGACCAGAACAAAAATTTTATTAAAAATTTACTAAAAATTTATTAAAAATTTATTTTATTAATAAAAAGATGTCACTTAATACTGCATTCACTTCTCGTTATTATGTTGTGTAGAAGTAAAATAAGAAACAATGCAATTACTATCCTCTCCCTCAACTTGGAATATAAAAGGTGCATTGAACGCTCATGATACTACTGGAGGGGTACTCCCATAGAAAAGGTAGATGGATAAGTGCCGCCTGAATGGATCACTTTTCACGAAAAAATCTTCTAAAACATGGATCGATTTTTCATCTGAAAAACCTCTGAACATTGGTCGATAACAAAGCAAATGCCCTATGCTTTAGGGAAACCTTCACATCTAACTATAACCAGCACAGAATATTAAATGGTCAACCGTTTTCTCGGTGCAGTATATGAGCCGACTCGGAGGGAAACGAAACGTTACGTCGAAACACAGTCGTTTGGAGAGCTATTCAGCGCTGGGACTATTCGCCCCATAGACGAGTGTACAGAAGCGAGAAATACCCCAAGTCTGGAAACAGAATGGCTATAAAAACCACGCCATGTCACATTCCGTGTCCGATTTCACTGTGAAAATTAGCAAGTTCATCTATCATGCAACCGTCGATCGTTCCCTATCATTCTAAAATTTCATACCTGATACTTTATCTGATTCAAAAACGCTCGTTTCGTGTGATTTTCGGCCGAATTCGACGGACACCTCGCCAAAACCTAGGGGTGAGCAACATTCCGGTCACCTCACAGTGGACGTTGGGCACCTCCACTTTACTGACATTAGCGCCGCGTACCCATGAGGGGTGACTGGAAGGTTTTCATGCCTTATGGTTTGGCGACGTGTCTTCTGAACTCGGCCGAAAATCACACGAAAATTCATACCTGATACTTCATCTGCTTACAAAATGCTCATTTCCTGTGATTTTCGGCCGAGTTCGAGAGACACCTGGCCAAAATATAAGCGTGAGCAACATTCCAGTCATCCCTCATGGGTAGGCGGCGCCAACGTCAGTAAAGTGGAGGTACCCAAGAGGTGACCGGAATGTTGCTCACCCCCAGGTTTTGGCGAGGTGTCCGTCGAATTCGGCCGAAAATCACACGAAACAAGCGTTTTTGAATCAGATAAAGTATCAGGTATGAAATTTTAGAATGGTAGGGAACGATCGACGGTTGCATGATAGATGAACTTGCTAATTTTCACAGTGAAATCGGACACGGAATGTGACATGGCGTGGTTTTTATAGCCATTCTGTTTCCAGACTTGGGGTATTTCTCGCTTCTGTACACTCGTCTATGGGGCGAATAGTCCCAGCGCTGAATAGCTCTCCAAACGACTGTGGTCCAAACGTGAGGCTGCTGACGCAGAGCAGTCACGTGACATGTGACATAGGCTTGCCCAAGATGGCGGAAAGTGTAACATGTTTACTTCAGCTCTTCGTTTTGGCTATTGCGATATGCGGTTTACGGGCGCTGAATGTGTCGTCGGGCGGGCCAGAGTTGTATTCTTTGCGCGTGGAAGAAGGGGCAATATCTGTGGACAGAGGTGTGCCAGTCGTTGTCAGCGGAGAGACATACACGATACGCCTGATCGGTACCGATCTCGGCCCTCAGACGTTGTTGACGTTTACGACACAGGATAACGCTACGAGAGGCGATAACTGTGATGACTTTCACCACACGGAAGTTTTCCGAATAAGCAGACACGACGATCCGAGTGAAAGGACCGCTTTATATAAAATTGTCTTGCCGAAGCCGCACGGTAAGGATGTGTATTTCGTTTGTCTCAAAGATGCCGCGGAGGACGGTGGATCATGGGTGTACCAGGGAATGGAATCATGGATGGTCCTCAAATCAGAGGAACCTCCGAAAGAACTCGTACCCCTTTGGGCAAATATAATATTATTGACCATTTTACTCATATTATCGGGCTTATTTAGCGGTCTGAATCTTGGACTGATGGCGTTAGACCCCACAGAGCTCAAAATAGTACAGAACTGTGGTTCACCGAAGGAAAAGAGTTACGCGAAAAAGATCGCACCAATTCGTAGACATGGTAACTACCTGTTGTGTTCCTTGCTCCTGGGAAACGTAATGGTGAACAGCACGATCGCTATATTGCTTGGCGAGCTAGCCACTGGTGCCGTAGCCATCGTTGGCTCAACTATTGGCATTGTCATTTTCGGTGAAATCGTTCCCCAGTCGATATGCTCCCGTCATGGTTTAGCTGTCGGTGCGAAGACAGTCATTCTGACAAAATTTTTCATGTGTCTGACCTGTCCCATGTCCTTTCCAATAAGCAAACTTTTAGACTGCATTCTAGGACAAGAGATTGGCACAGTGTACAACAAAGAACGCCTGATGGAATTATTGCGAGTGACTGCCCAGTATGCTGACTTTGAGAAGGGTGAAGTGGACATCATTTCAGGTGCACTTGAGCTCAAGTCCAAAACCGTCGTGGAAGTGATGACCCACTTGGAAGATTGCTTTATGATCGACTACGGTGCAGTCTTAGACTTCAATACAATGTCAGAGATAATGAGTAAAGGTTTCACCCGCATCCCTGTGTATTCGGGTGAAAGATCGAATATTGTAGCGTTGTTATTTGTGAAGGATTTAGCTTTTGTAGATCCAGATGATTGCACTCCGCTGAAGACCGTGTGCAAGTTCTACAACCATCCAATCAACTTTGTCTTTGAAGACACTACTTTGGATGTGATGCTGGAAGAGTTTAAAAAAGGTAAAGTATGCGTCAATGGTCTTTCTGTATGTGGAAAGTGGCAGTTTCCAGTTCATCTTGTTCATGTGATAAATTATTAGAGCACTTTTTTAACCCCTTGTGCCTGTTACAGTACCTGTCGAAGATATACTATTACTCAAATCCAACTATTCGTTGAAAGAAGTGGTTGCATCATGGATGTAAGGGTGAGGTTGCTTTATACTGAGGATGACTTTGATGCACACCTGAATGGCATCGTCTCTTGATTGTGAGGATGACATTCAGAAAATACTGTTTATCAGTCTTTCAGAAAGCAATTCAATACTTACAACTTTATATATGAAACTGCAAACTACAAAGAGTCCAGCGTTAGATCCAGTCTACCATTTGAAATAATTATTGTTTCTCTGTAATCATTTGGCAGATTGAATGGGTCAAGAGATTAATCTAATGCTCATATACGTGTTGACCTCATGACCTCACTGCGCTGAAAACAAACAATGTTTTCTGATGAATTGTACTCTAGGGTTCTCCAGTCATATTACTAGGGTTCCCATTGGTACTAAATGTCTATCAAAGAAATGTTACAGGGGTTCCTATTCCACTTACCTTTGTTCCTAAACCTCAGCACAAAATACAAAATACAAACGATAATGTAGTCAAAATTGAGAACAGAAATTCATTCAAAATTGCACAGGCTTGTTATTATACAAAGTTTAGAGAGTGAGATTGGTAAGTAGATTACAAACTAATCAGACAGCCATACTGCAAACACTGTTGTATTGGTATCTCTAACAGTTCTCACTGGCGTGCCTCATTCAGCATCACAGGTTATAGAGATGCCCAGGTAGGTTTTTAGATCAGCTCAGTTGCTAAAGATAAATTCATTTATGATTTGTATTCACTGCAGCTGTGAATCTGTTCCAATATTCAGCAGAAAAGAGTCTGATGTTTTACAGTATGGGTGAAAACACATTCAGAACATCAATTTTTATGTTATCATCTTTTCTAAATGTCAGATATCATTTACACAGCGATGATACACCTATGCATGTACCCAGTGATCCGTTCAATCACATTGTTATTACAATTGATAGGTCCAATCTAATAATGGTAAACATCAGGGGTTGGTTCGACCAAGTTTTAATAGCAAAAGGGTACAGTATGGTCATTGGCATTTTTAGTTCTACTCTCAATGTTCTCGCAATGTTTAATAACGATACGAAGTGAGGTTGTGGTAGCTTTTGAACAATTACAAGCCATCAGTGGTGTGATGCTCTTGAATATGTAAATGAATAAATTTATACATGAAAGTTCAATTCAAGGTCAAATCTTTGAATTTCAGAAGGTGCAGTACAGGCATATGTAGACAGTGCTGGGAAACTCAATCATATGAAAGAGTGCAGTGCGTACTAGTTGTGCAGTACTTCACATGGGGGCCACTTTGGTTCAGCAGTACTCATGGTGTGTACTGGGCTGAGTAGCTGAACTTCTGTGAACCTCACAGTGGGGCACACTGCGGTGAGTCGCAGCAACAAGCTGGGCCATGGGAATGATGCATGGAGATGATGGAGTGGTGTCAGACTGGCACATACGTCATTTTAAATTCAAGTACTGCTCTTGTGATTTTTAGGAATATAAATGAAGAATACTTGCAGTGTGCAGTTTATATCGAATGCAGTATGTTTAGAAGGTGTGAACGAATGCCCATTGAAGTGCCAATTCAAGGTCCTCATTGCTAAACTTTAAAATCACCTGAATGTTGGCTTGATGAACAAATAATCGCATTGCCCCCAAACAACGATAAAGAGATCAATGAATGGTCTCGGATTCTCCGAGTAAAAGTTTATGATTGGTGAGTTGTCAGACTAAGAGTATACCAGGGTCAGTGAGTATACTATATTAGCAGAGGACTATTTCTTTGTACCAAAGCACCTGGGGTGCTGGTGTATGAAGTATCAATGTCTGATAACTTGCATTTATTGTCTGTTTCGAGATTAACAATTTTTGAGGAAAGTTTTGATGTGAAGTAATTATCTACATAGGTTTTTAATCTCACCTCATATACGTGTTACATACAGATTTTATATCAGTATTTGGAATGATGGTATGAGTATAATGGGTGAATTTACTAATTATGTTATACAGTGAAACCTGTCTCATAAAGACACCTTCGGGAATGGAAAAAGCGTCCTGAATATAGAGGTGTCCCTAATAGACAGGTGAAATTCTATTCAAAGTGTAACTGTCGGTTTGATAAATCTGTCTGTAATAGTAATAAAGAGGTGTCCTGATCAGAGAGGTGTCCGTAAGGACAGGTTCCACTGTGGTATACATTGTACATGCTAAAAGACTGAGAGTTTTATAAATTGATAAACAGCATCTTCAGTGTTGTGGTGTATGCGTGTCGTACTGACTTTAAAAATATCATAAATTGCAACTAGCATTATTTAAAAGTACTTAACATTTGTGCATGTGTGCCAACTTAATCTCGGTTTGATTTTATGCCTTTTGGTTCCAAAGTTTGTCAAAGTAGCTCAGTGCCTATACATGATTCCATAGGGCCTACAGGGATCTGCCGAACAATGTAAATGAGTACACTCTGTGACATCACAGTGTACTGAGTTATAATATGTAACACCATACCTGCGTAGCCTACAGCAAAACTCTAGAGTAATGAAATTCAACCAAACTGGTTACCATTTAAAATAAATTTATATTTTAATTTATACATGTTGCTGTGAGTCAACACAATGGCAAGCATGAATATAGTTTCCATTAAATTATGTGTAGGACTGAGTGAGGTTTTATCACACTTCACACTCTCAGTATTTCAATGTATCTCAGTTAACCATCATATTTTGGAGACTGGTATTGTGCTGAACAGCAGAGATGCATAGGTTGACACCAATCAAGTCATTTACAAATATTAGCCAGTTTTACCTAGCTCACAGTTATATCTACCGGTACTGCGTTAGTAAACAATTTAAGTAAAGTTTCTCAATTTACTATTTTCTGAAGCACAGCATTGATGCAAGTGATACATGTCTGTGCATGTAATTGGCCCAAATTGACTTTTGCAAGTTAAAGGCTTGCAGGGCTCTCTCAAGCACACTTTGTGCACGTGCAAATTTAAATATACGTAGGATTGGTATCTCTTGACCAGGATTGTCATAAATTGTCATTCGGGTTTATTGGTGCATGTTATCTTGACATTCTCATTGTTTAACCTATCAAGTTCATCTTGGTGCAGGTTAAATAGCCTTGGTGGGAAATATGTCTAGAGGCTCTCATTTCCATAGGCCTTGTATCTCAATTTTGATACCAGCAGATTTCAGTTCCGTTCAGCTTCCTGATGAATCCTGTACAGTAATACACTAAACTCCCTTCCACATTGTTCATGCCTTTAAAATTTCTCTCAACCAAACGTCGAATTTTTACTTGAGATGACACAGTTCACAAATGGTTACATATAATATTGTTATTAACCATACTTTGTACATGTATACCACAGTAAAGCAATCAGTTTGTGGAATTAGTGAACTATTGATGTCATGTTATTGATTGCATAGTAAGCCAACCTTGAAAAGACTGACCATGGAAGTGACAGCATCTACCATACATTGGCCACTTGCTGTAAATTGCCCCTTCTTTGACTCAGCTGTTGTTTGCCATAGTCCACAATATTTCATCTCATCAGGGTTATGTCATTCCTTCATTCTCTGCATTGCAAAGCACCATGAGGCCAAGTTTTCATGCCCTTAAATGCACCATACGTGTACTGTAGTTGAATAAATAATACAGCTTTGATCAGAAAAGAAAAGTAGCCTTAATTTTTAGAGTCACATGATTGGTCATATCACATTCAGGAATAGTGTACATGCTTTCCTGCGGTGACTTCCAATTTTCAATTCACATGTACACCGACTGCTTTGTATAGCTAAACAACTCCCAGGGTGGAAGAAATATATTCATATATATTGTATTCAAATTGTTTTCAAGGGTAGCAAAAGCTCATACAGTTGTGAAGTCCCATAGTCAGATGTTTTTCATAAATGTACATACATCTTAGTCTAGTGACACCCTGCACAGTTTCCTGGACTACCCATGATGCAATCTGATCGTTGCACACATATACCGTTTCGTGAAGTTGGGTAAATCTGCTGGCTATCTTGTCACATGAAAACAGAAAATAGAATTACTAAACTACCGGTATATATGTTATCTAACACCTGCCAGGATTGACCACAAATGGATTTTTAGGGGTGGGCCACCACCCTGTTTTTTTGAGCAATCTATTCATATATTAATAACTATGCAAAAGAATATATTTTCACTAACAAAGAAATATGCAAATTTTGCATTGTGATGTAAATTGGTCGTCCTTCTGGTTTCCATGGCTGTGGACACTGGCTTTTATTGACACTTAAAGGTATACTGTCGCCTGTTCAAGTTTTGCCACAGTTACCATGGAAAGAGAAAATCTAACCAAACACAGATTTAAGCGGGTGGCCGCTTTTTAAAAACAGTGCCCCCACATAGGCATTTTGAATACCAAGGAACGCCCCTTTGACCATATATGGGCATATTTAGACTATAGGTGACTGTATACCTTTAAGATATCAATTCATGTAAAAAAGAAGCCTACACATATCATGATAACCTGTATCAAATATCAAAAGAATCTCTAAAGCAATGCAGAAATGCATGCTGGGATGTTACATAGTTTATACAATGCCTGCTCTGAAGAATCATCACTTTTTATGACTGCCTCTTGTCATGAATAAGCTTGAAATCACTGACAATTTTGACATTTTAAGACCTGCATACTTTCAACAATTTCAAAACATCTCAGCCATCAAAACAGCGATGCCAATAATATCTGTATCCATAAACGGATATTTCTTCCATAGAAGTACCGTCCTCCCATTCTGTTACCAACAGTACAATTCACCCCATGGATGGTGCTGTTAGGGTGTAGGTTTGAGAGCTCTCTTATTTCTAAATTTTGATGCCATGTCGTCAAAATTGATTTTCCGCATCATTGGGAAATATCATTGTTTCCTGTCGACTTTCCTTAGTATTTACCGGTACATGTCTGCTCCTGTCAGAGGGTATTTTCTGCCTCGTTGAAGATGAGAAAGGGTACGATTGTTGACTTTCCCTACCCATTCTGATATTGGAAAAATGGCTCTACTAACCAAATAATCTGTAAGCACATGATCATTAAAGGGGAATATTAAGTTTTGAACGATAATAACAAATGGCATTGCAAACAAAATAAGCAGGGACCACCTGCAGTCTGTGCATTATGTCGACTTTTGACAAGGTGAATTATTTGATTTGAAATTTCTGGGTACACAAGTCAGTGAATGGCTGATTTCCAGTTTCAAATATTTCTGTCTGCCTTGTAATCCATCTTGTAATTTTTCAAAACAGCGTCTGATCTTATCGCTTTTCATATGGGTTTTGAGTATCGATTGTAGTGTCAGTGTAGGAGGAGACATACTGTATTGTAATATAATTGTTCCCAGGGGCCATTTTCACATTCTGTGGACTCCTTCACGGCATTCCCAGGGTAAGAGTAGCAAGTTTACCTCTAGAAAATGCTTGACTCTTTGCATTTGCCTTTGCTGTTTAAAGCCTATTAAATTGCAAACACGGAGCTATTCTGGCTTTTCATTCAGATTGGGTTTCCACAAATGAGAATGTGCTGGTGTACTGTTAATCGTTTTGGTACATGTACGTGTACCTGATACTTCCATTAGTTTGCCACATTTCTATTTTCAACCAGGGAACCAGGCGGTCATATCACTGCTGGTAGTGTCCACTATGCATGCCCAAGTACCATTAGATAGATGAAGAGATACATACAGAGTGAGCGATGGTGAATGATATACTAGCTCAGCCTGTACATGTAATCTTTTTGTATTTAAAGAAGTCTCATTTGTTACAGTGATGAAGGGTTATAATGCTTGTCATATAGGTACATGTAATTTTCTGTACATTGGTTTTCCAGCTGATAATCGAAATATTCAAAATTTTGTACCCAGTTACATATATATCAGTGACAATCTTTACGAAATATTTTTTCCATTTTCTTGCTTGTCAGTCTGATATAAGAGGGTGATATTTATTGATGCAGATGCATTCACAAGCCAGTGTTATGATTAATATTTGTTCAGTAATTGCAAGGGGTATACCAGGACATTGTAGGAAGCTCTATTTTCAAGTGGAATTTGATTCAAAATATGTAGCGTAATAAAGTTTCAACATATCTCTGGCAGTGTTCTGGCTATCCTCAATAGTGTGTGTTGTACTCGTGGTGAGAGGGAGGGAGATGAGGGGAGAGGGGAGGGAGTGAAGGATTCAGTGCATGCATCTATGCATACTGTACTTGTGTATGAAGTTTCTGATAAACGACCATCCCAAGTGCCTGAAAATTCTGAGGTTTATGGGCTTATAGTCAAATAATTGTGGACTCCAATGTCAATTGATAGTAGAATGTTAAAACAGCATGATATCGTTTCATGATTTCTGACAAATCGAAGCTATTTAATAGATGAATAGTATGGTGTATGAATGACTTGCTTGTGATCACCCATATGAACCAAGGCTGTACTTTTGTCCATTTCTTTAGATGATGACAAGTGTTAGCGCCTATTTTAACACGTGCATTTAAAGGGGCAGTTCTTAATCCCTGGTTCTCGCATTAATTTTTGTTGGCATTGAGTATTTACATGTACAACTGTACATGGTATTAGGCCATTGTTTTCCTTTGAATTATTTATCATGTTGGCCAATTTACTTTTAGATAAAGCTGACAAATGACCTGCCCCCTTTAATACAACATACAATGTACATTCAAGCACCATGCTGAATAGGTGATGGAGATGAATAACCCTATGAGTGCCTAAGTCAATTTTGGTCACCTTTATAGAATATACTCTACTCAAATTTTTTCAAGTTTTTACCAAAATTTTGATAAAAACCTGTAGCCAATGAAATGTGATGTTAATTTGGTCCAAAATTATCAAAAAACATTTCACAAACGTTCATAAAAATAGGCAAATTGTTTCATTTAAATTTTGGTGAGAAAAATTACAGCACTCAAAGCCAAAGGATTAAACGTGTATGTCGATGTGGCACAACTTTCGTCTAACTTCACAGGGAAGGGGAGGAAATGAAGTGGGGTTATGGAGATGATCTTTATCTTGCATTTGGGATATTTGAAACAAATATCTGCTACAAATGATCCACATTCTTCTTTGCAAGTTTCACATTTTTGATCACATGATCGCATGTTCATGCTCTGCTGTAATCTAAATCTACCTGCCAACTCTGCTTGATGCCTTAATCTTATCAGTGGATTACATTGATCTGTGGGCATCACTCCTTCATTGAGCTGTCAACATCACATGATTGTGTTAGTATTCCTTAAACTATCTCACGTGATTTCTACAGAATGATATAATACTTGAGGTTAACACAGGGTATTATTGCATTCCACTTACAATAAATAATAAATTATACTGATATATATATATATATATATATATATATATATATATATATATATATAATATATATATATATATATATATATATATATATATATATACAAACACATTGGTGTATATACATGTATGTATATAGACCTATGATCAGTGACTTATCTGTATGTTTGTGCTATCTATGTTTTGTATGTACATGTGATTATGTATCTATGTAAATAAATGAAAGGATATATTCTCAACCACTTAAAAATTCAGGAACTACCGCATCAAAATCATCAGTCTTTGACGTGAAGATGCATCACTGGTTTGAGATGGGATTTACTTCAGATGATCACATAAGTCCCAAAAATTTGCAAAGGACCTTTAAAAAATATGGAAATGGACAAAACTAAAAAGTCAGGAAACACCCATCTTGGTGCTGTAATATTCAACATTTAGGTATCTTTGCCTAAGTTCTATACTACCGGTATATTCTGAGTGAAATCTGTAATTTGCTAGTTTTAGAAATTTTTAGATATTTTCATAATTATTGCTAAAATGCAAGTAGTTCACTCACCTATCGTGAAAATTGGTATGCATTTTCCTGGGGATTCTCCAATATAAGTATGTCAAAATCATGGTGAAATTTAACAGCAATATTGTAACTTTCCATCATATTTTATACATCTTTGTATGAAATATGATCAGATGGGAGCTCAGTATCATTGCTCATATTTTACATATATTTCACCAGTATTGTGTCTAGACTTGAGTGATTTGTGGCCAAGTGACAAAACAGAGAGCAAATCATTGATAGTGAACACGTTTTCTTAGGACTAGATGTATTGTAGAATTAGAAGGAAGCATAAACCACATCCACATCTCCACTTTATTTCCCAGTGCTCACAGCAGAGGAGAATTAGGTCATGATCAAGTTGTTAATAATAAACATAATCTGTCCAAACGCTTTTAATTGGATACCGTAAATTGCATAATATATTACATTTGTAATTTATTTCACATATTGGTGAATAGGCCACACATGGTTACAAATCTGTTGTATATGCACATGGATGTGAAATAGTTGAATGCGCTAAAAGTACTGGAAGAGAAATGTAGTGTATGTGTTGGAGGTGGGGGGGGGGAGGGGAGGCAGTGTAGATATTGTGTTTCATGAGTTCTTTGAGTACATAATGGATTGTAAAATTGGAAGCAAAGAATTCAATCTCAAATTTGCAATGCTTAGCTAAAAATAATACACATGTACCGTAGACAGACCTCAACTGTCTACTTGCTTTATCTCTACACCATCTGTCTCAATAAGTGCGGTCGTGAGAAGATATCAAATTGAGTTGAGAGCTGTTCTGTAGTTGTGCACGAACCGAGGAAAATGTGTGTGAGATATTGCATATACCATATTTGACATTTGTTGTGTGTGCACTGAGCTGAGTACAGTGTAATGCAATTTTATTAGAATATCAAAGTGTATTCATGCCAAAGCATATCACCACAAGGCAAAATGCAATCTCTGAGACTGATGCCCTACATAAAACCCAAACACTGTATCATACATGTATGGGGAAAAACGTGAGAACAATGTTGATTAATCTCAAACGCAACACAGAATTGACAAAGTGTACAAATGCATCGATTGTGTGTAGTTACTGAGATGTTATCAAACAGTTCTCAGTTTTAACATCTCATTCCGCATTCCAGTCAGGGAATCAAGTGCTTTCAGAGGCCTTGGTCATTAAATTGACATTTTAAAGCTTGCGTGTTGCCTGTAAAAAAATCTATTTATTAAAAATGAAATGAGAATTTCTGATATAATCTTATTCTATTAGAATGCATGTAAAAATGTCTTCAACTTTTGCTACCCAGGGAATTGACTCACCTTATAGAGTCAGATGAATTGCCGTACTGATGAACTGAATTTAAATGAAAACATTGTAGTAGTTTAAATTTAGGTCACTCAAATGATGTGTACAGTAGTCCTAGGCTACCTAACATATCACATAAAAGGATAATGGCTGTTCTTTCTCTCCATTTCTTTCTTTTTTGTGTTTTTTTTTGTTCATGTGCTATTTTTGGGTTTAACTTCTCCAAAACAATCAGTTTTAAGATTCACATCATTCAAGGCTCATTAAACAGTATTATGTCTGACAGGGAAATTTACAGCATCGCCCACAGCCATGAGCAGAAACAATACAATATGAGCACCAAGTGTAAAATGAATAAATAAAACATGAAATAGATATTATAAATGAGCTGATGTCAAGTAAAATCAAGTGTGAATGCTGTGAAATATAGGAAACATATCAACAAGGGTAAATTTTAGCTTTTATGAGGAATTTCATTTATGAGGAATTTCGAAATGCTGCTTTCCCATTGTTAGGCTTCATAAGGAAATTTTGAGGGGTGGGCTGCCCCTCTGTATTGCCAGCAATCTATTCATATGTTAATGACCATACAAAAGAATACAATTTCATGACAAAAGAATATGGAAATTACAGTGTTATGGAAATGTATTTATATATATTTAAGTATCTCAACAACGCGATGTAGACACTGCTTCCAGATGGTGTCACTTCCATGATGATAGTGACATAGGACTTTTGACCCTTTCCCTGCCAGACAATATCACTTTCCCATCAACCAACTCAGTGAAAGGAAGTATTGAGCCAAAACCATACGTATTTCCACCCATTTGGCTTGGTCTGTTCCAACTGCTTCAGTCCATAAAGATCATGATACAGTATCTGTGATTTCAGGAGCCTTCAAATGTTCAATTTTTTGTTAAAATGCAACAAATGGGATATAGTTTTAATGAACTTGACCTGATGGTGAACTATGAACTTGGCAGGAAAAGGGTTAAAACTCTGACAGCATAGGTCAAAGAAGATGTAGTTTGCTCAGGTAGCCCCATCTGACACAGCACTAAACTCAGTATTGTCCCTTTTGACTCAAGAAATTTTAGGACATGGTAAACAACAGGACACTGGTGAAGGAAATTTCATAAAACTTGTAAATATCAAGAATCTTATGACAAAAACTACCCATTTTGTACCATCATATACATTAAAGCTAGTATCTCGGAAGGATCTTTGATGAATAAATAAGTGGTCAGAGTTCAAAGGTCACTCTGCCATCAGCCATGATCATGTGACTTGACAGTTCATAAGACCCTGCTCTGGCAGTACATGATGTACTTTTTTGCCAAAATTCTAAATTTAGTAGGTCCCATTGAAATAGTGTAACCCTCTGTGGCATTGATTTATAGTCGTCAAACAATATTTGTAACTGTGTTAACAGGTCACACACCTGGTACATCATGAAAAATGTTTTCCGTCAAAAGATTTTATATTGTTATTCCTAACTTGTCACAAGAAGTATTTGCTCCAATATAATCAATGAACATACATGTACTGTTAGTGAAGATTGTTTTAGGGTATCTTGCCAAAGCAAACATACCGGTAGTTGATAAACATCTGGCATTATTTTAATTTGGTCCTAGTCCAAATTTAAACAGTGGTTATAAATGGTTTGTGTAATTATGAACATTATGGTGTGCTGACAGAAGGTAAAGATACTTGATACAGATTTGAATGATGTATTTATCTTCCGTCTGTACGTGGACAGCAGATTACCCAACCAGTGAAATGCATTGAATTTGCAGCTTAATAGAGATGCATGACCATGCTCTATAATGATGGTGCCAGTGAAGAAATCCATGATTGTCCATCCACATTAAACATTCCTGGTGTGGTTGCATTCGCATGATGACACTTGTAAAAAGTGTCGATAGCAATTACCAGTACCACCTCAGAGGCAATTAGTTATTGGTGAAGCATGATTGAATTGAGAGTGTTTTACATTATTTGGTATCAGTACTTTGATCAATCCAATATTTTTAACTTTCTGTCTACTCGTTGGTAGCCAGAACATGTAAATCTCAGTTTACGTGATTTATGCACCTATTGTATAAATTCACAGATAAAGAGAAAAAAAAATGAAACTGACCAATCACTGAAAACCCTGCAAGAGTGCTTTAGGGGGAGGGGTAGGGGTGTGATGTTCATCCAAAATGTTGGATGTTGGGCTGACCAGCAGCTCCTCACTCAGTAGAGATAGTACCATGGGCTGTGAGATTAAAATGTACAAACAGTTACCTGTGAAACAAATTCACAGGTTGTTCTAAACAAAGAAGCAATGGAGAATGGGCCAATTACAGGCAAACTTTGAAAGATAGTTGCTGACAGCCCCAATGGTTTTGTTGGATCCCTTAGACCGACGCTAACAAACTGTTGAACATTGTCTGTTCAGCACAGCTTGGTTAGGTTGGTTTAGCATATAGTCTCCCTGAGTTGTTTGGAGGGAGGGTCTCTGCCTGAAGAAACACCCTTTCGCCAGTAAAGTCGACTTTTGAATAGTTGTGTTTATACTGTATGTGGCCATTCAGTCAGTTGCATTTAGGACTCTACGGCAGAAAGGGTCTTAGTGCGTCTGGAAATATCAACAGCTGTTTCATGTAAAGTGGTGCAACTGAAGGGAAATTTTTTTCCAAGAGTTTTACCACTGCTCTTCAATATTATAGCATGAGCCAATAATACTAGGCAACATGCACTATTATGGGATATGGTTGGTGATGTCATGGTGATGGTATAATGGGTTGAGAAAGTAGACATTCAGTAAGAGCGGTATCTACATTGTAGAAAAAATACCCTCACCCTACACTTGCACTGTACTCTGTGTGTAAACACTGCACATATGCAGTCTAAAAAGATTCCGGAAGGAACATATTGTATCAATGGATGATTTCCATGCAATAAATTTATTCATAGCAATACCCACAGGTTTTGCTGGCATTTTAAAAATGGAGCATCTGCGATGCACTGTTGCCATGGTAGTTGCATATTCACAGCCAAAGCTGCCATGGAGACTGTGCATTATGTTGTATATATGATTGCTTTCCATGATTACTGATTATTTTCTAACCTGCATATGTCAGTATTAATTGTCCTTTCAATATGGAAGGCGTTTGAGCGGAAATTTTTGAATTGTGGCAAAATATTACAAAAGTCAATACACAGTCCCTCCATATGGAGGTTGTAGTGGAGATCTCTTTTTTACATGTACCTTCATGATCCCCTTGGTCATCAGTCTGGAAACATTTTTGACTTAGCAGAATAAAGAAATCAGAATGAATCATAACATTTTTAAGCAACGGTAATTCACCAATTTTATCCAAGTTTAGCAAATTATTCATTTATGGATGGTGAGATAAGAAAAAGGGATGACGAATTCCAAGACCAGTGTAGTTGGGTAATTTATGTCTTGAGCAATGCGTGTATATGGTGGAGGAATTGTGGTCTATAGTCTATTGTACCGGTTGTAAACCTGTATTGTTTGCATCATTTTGTGCGCGTCCTGTTGTGAATGGAGATACCACAAACTTGTTGCACAAGTGGAGCATTGTGACTCATCAAAGTTTGACTTCATCGGGGCTGAAAGGAAAGTTACAGTCGAAAGTTTACCAATACAAGCAGGAAACACAAAAATTATATCAATGATTACAGTTGCTAAATATTTTCAGTTTCACATTTGATATTTTAATTAACTCCATTGTAATGAGTACAAAATGCTAAGATTGGTGTTTATAGTCTCATGCAATTTACAGCGAGACAAAAACACTTCACTTTCAAAACGAATGCAGTTCAGCGTTAGTCAATGTTATGTGATTGTATGACAACTCCTAGGTGGAAATGCTGTAGTATACAAGGCCATAGAGCCAGTTGAAGTTACTCTGCTCTTACATGTAGTTTAGAGCAGTACACATACTCGCTGTAAATTTGTAAAGGTCTTATTCTTATAAAAATACCACATAAAAATGTACATGTATCTCAATACAGGTTTCCCATTTATATCCTTACATCATACATGTTCGATGTACATGTATATATGTGTATGGATGTCTGCAGGATGTGTATCTTTGGAGTATATTTATATGAATATTTGTGACCATTCATTTTATTTGTGAAATTGAATTTTCTCTTCACAGTGTAATCCGTCACTGTGTCTCCACTAACAAGATTTTGTTTCTTTCATATTCACCAGGTCAGTGTCACATGGCGTTTGTAAATCGTGTAAATAGTGAAGGAGACGGGGATCCTTTCTACGAAGTGTTGGGAATCGTAACGTTAGAAGACGTTATCGAAGAGATTATCAAGTCAGAGATAGTGGATGAAACAGACATCTTCTGTAAGTAAATGAGTCGCATAAATTTAGACTCAGTCTTTTGCCTTCTCGAAATGAAAAGACATCTAGGCTAAGCAATGTGCTACATCAGGGCTCGAAAATTCTCGCCGCCCGACGCCCGTGACAAGTGAATTTTGAGTCCGGGCAAGTGAAAACAACATTCTCCCAGCCCGACGGACAAGTGAATTTCAATGAGGCCACTGTACGTACGCGCTGCCACCCTCTCTAGTTCTTTGAGTGTACCGCTTTCGATATGGCCGGCTGATAAAATAGCTCTGTTCTGCTTGGTTACAAAATGGCAAAATATTGACGTCTTTGCACGCTTTTATGTTTTTTTCTTCTCATGAAGTCATGTCACGATGCCTCCTCAATAGAAAACTACAGCTTTACAATAAAATGTTGTAAGGTGTTGAAACAATTTACCCTCCTTCCTACAAAGTTGCAATGTATTGAACAATTTACTCTCCTTTCTACAAAGTTACAAATTCCCTGGTACGTGAAGCAAACATTGTTGCTGTTCAATACTGCAATCAGGGTCCCTCTCAGTCCCTCATGGACGGACCGTGCTACAATACAACATGGACGTATAGCGACCGTGAATACACTGAGGCTTGGCTTTGCCTGTGTGAGTCCCGCGTACCGACGTCCTTTTTAGTCCAAGTTTTACCTACATTGCTTGAATCAAAATTTGGCCTGCAATTACTCAGTTTGATAGTAAAAACCATTATTTTAAAGGAAACTTTCACAAACAGAGTCAGAATACAAGGGAAAAGGAGAAAAACTTGAGGTTTTCTGAAAGGTCAAATCTGGGTCATCTTATGTGATGTCATGATGAAGACCCCTTAAGTACACAATTATGGTGCAAAAGAAACCACCTAGGGAGGTCTAATAGGTACAATCTTATGATGAAAGGTAATTTCTTGCTTTCCAATTTAATGGCATTTAGCTTGACTGCCAGTTTTAAATTAAATTTTATTAACAGTTATGGCAAAGGGAAATTGTCAACAGTAGTTGCAGTAAGCATATCCATTTCAAATCATCACATGAATATTTCTGCAGATTCCTCCAGTTTAATGATGTAACAGTGAACATCACCAGACATTTCTTGATGATATCAAAAATCAAATGAAAATGTTCCTGGGCTACAATGTTATCATTATCATTAAAACTATTACTACTCTTTAAAACATTGGGAAATGAATTGAACAATATCCTTGTATCTTGTTTTAAAGGATTTTGACCTGACCCTTTTTGTCTCAAGAAAAATACTTATGCTGAAGATGCTATTGAGCCTGCTTGATCACAACTATGACACAACACCACAATACTTGTATCTACACTGTCACAATGCTACCAAATGCTTTCTTCTGCATAGAAAATTTGTATTTGTGTGGCTAACAAAACCACATAAGGAGCTTGTAGTGTTTATGTATGATAAGTTGTCATACTGTGAACACTGACTCAATGCTGCAGAAGTATTCTGTATCTGTGGTAATATACACTTCACATTGCTACCTGATTTTTAGAATTGCTACCTAATTATTTCTTGTGGCAAAAGTTTACCACTAGAAATGAATAAGTATTTCCATCCATTCAATGTCATAAAAACACAGATAATTAATGTAATAAAAACTAAACAAATATTTCTTTAATGTAAAAACTATCATGAACAACATACAAAACATCTTGATTTGTAAAATTAGGAACTCCTGAATGCCGAGAAAGCTGTTGCTACACTTGAGATCATAAACTGTTTAAAAGTTGCTCAAAGTGGCTACAAGAGTTTTGATTTGACTAATGAGTTGGCTAATCATTTTGGTGACTTAGGGGAACCCTGCAGTTTATGCACATACCACGTGGTAGCAGAAAACTAAATGATACTGAAAGTTTTACATGGGCACAATTTGACACAACACCGGTGGCCTATTATATACTTACCCTTGGTGCACCTACCTGACTTGCCTATTTAACACAAGGTACCAGGTCATGATGACACACAATGACAATGTACCGGTGTTGTTTTATTGAAATACATTACATGTCCCCCAAAATTTAATTTGTCCCCATTAAGACCTACTACAGGTCACTGTGTCCCCATGCTAGCAAAAGCTGGCTGAAACACTGTGCATGTATACATTACATAAGATATTATTTTTGATACACAGACTAAGGATACAAATTTATCAGTAAGTTACAGCTACTGTTTCTTTACAATGACATGAATAAAACCATACACATTTACTCCTTAAATCATCTGAAATTCAGGGCAAGTGAATTTTTCTTCCGGACAAGTGAAATTGAAAATTCACTTGCCCTATGGCAAGTGAATTTTAAAAAAATTTTCGAGCCCTGTACATGCGCACATATACCGGAAACGTACATGTATGTATTCTCATTATGAGGCCCTTAATGATGGCTTACACCACCGAGAGCGGTACATGTATGGAAAACTTTGGTTTACCAGTTATATCAACACAAACTTACATGCCACCACCTGTGGTAGACTTGAGGAGAGACTATTTCTACCTGACTACAAGAAGGTGCATGCAGTAAAATTTCACGTAGGAAACTCTCAGGTGAATGCAGAATGACAGAATGTCATAAATGGCAAGTGCTAATGATTTCATCAAGTGTATGATGGAACCAGCCATTTTTTTCATCTCAAATCTATGTACTTGGTCATTTCCATGACCTTTTACCTTGGTACATGACCTCCCATTTGGCATTCTCTTTGATGTGAATCCCCAATTCAATTGAGCTGCCTTGCCTAGGATACATGTATTCCTTGGTTAGATGCAGAACTGCAACAGTCACTTGTTTTCAGGCAAAATTTAATGTTTGACAGCAAAATGTTAAACTTTTAATGTCAAGGGTAACAGAAATAAAGGTCATCTAGGGGTTCTTAAAATAGCCTATCACTGGTAGTTTCAAGTATGGAAGTTATTTACATGTAAGGCATAAAATAATTATTAATTTCCATACAGACATTAATTTTATTCTTTGTTTGTGAAATGCATATTACAATTTTTACGGTTGTCCGCCGTTTCAAGATACAACAATGTTTCAAATTAGAGTACTTAATATTCACAATTGATTTTATTAAGTTTGCATACATGATACCATGCAATACCATGATTATACTAAGTAATTAAGAATTTGTTTCCTACGGCAGACCTTAATCAGTTAATATGTATTCAATAACAGTGACATTGGAGTTACATATACATGTACTGCTTTTCTATTGTAGAATTAATTAAGCCTGGGTGATGCAAATTCAAATCTGTGTAACCTCCAGTTTTTACCAAATTCTCTTTACAATATACTCTGATTGTGGGTAAAGTGTACTTCAATAGTACACAAAACATACTTCAATATGTGTCATATATTCTACTTTCCAATTGAAGATATCTTCCATTTTGCACTTATTAGACAATTTTTTTTTAGTTCAAAGTACTGCAAATCATTCAGACTTTCAATGCAAAATAAGTAAGATTTCCAACAATTGAAGTTAACCATGGCCAAAAGTCTAAAGCCATTACACCATATGTATGCACGAAAGTCAGCCCTGGCTTTCAATCATTTCGAGCCCATTAACTCCATGACAATAATTCTCAAAACACAAATGTCACTCTGGGCAACAGTGTAATTGGCTGCATTTCTCTTGCACACAGCACAAGGTCTGTATAAACTCAACTAGCCCCTTGAGACATATTCAACATATTGTTCTTCCTTCAGTAACCCAGATTTTCAAAGCAGCACGAAAGGTTCATATCCTATGGAAATGAAGTGAGACAAGTCCCATGTGGTAGTCCTTATCTAAGCGTGGCAGTGTCATTCCTGCAGGTATCGAGGATGACATCATGACCGCTTATAGTCCACATTGTACATTGTCAAAAGCCAGGCTTTATTGTTTAGTGTGTTTGGCTTCCAGGCATGTCAATTTTACTTGTTGAACAATGAAGTACATTAAATGTATGAACAAAATATTGCTCATAAAAATGTCAGCAATTTACAGTTCAATATAGAAGGGGTTAGTAATACACTATGGAGCTCAGTAGCTTGTATTATGAAATATCCATTCTTTGATGGTTACTAGCCATAAATGGACATAGCAGTGACAATACATACCGGATATGTAAATTGTTCATATACCCGGTACATACATGTATATGCAGCCATAGACTGCCATGTGCATTGAAAGACTCAAAAGGAAAATAATAATGTAAGGCACTTGGATAAATTGACTTTAAAGAAAATATTCTTAAATACACCACTGTCCAGTATGTGAGAAAAGGCAAATTTGAATGTTTTTCATGCGAAGTCTCATTTATTTTTCCAGTGGACAATAAAAGCAAGAAAAGATTGCAGAAAAATGCAATACACGACTTCTCCATCTTCCAAGCTCCTCAAGAGATTTCTAAACCCAAGATGTCCTCACAGCTGACACTGGCTGTGTTCCAATTCTTATCAACAGGTAAGATCCACAACTCATTGAATTCAACCAATTGTCTATTTCCATATTTCCCTAACAGTTGTGTTTTGATGATCTGTGTCCATGGTGAATTTTATGAAAACTTTAAAATGTTATGCTAGAACATTTTGTCGTTTGTATAGTTTTCTCCACATTGAGAAGTGTTCTTTGACCAAAAGATACCCCTGATGTATTCTACAACATTCCCTGTTGTTGCAATTTGCTAGCCTTAGGGTGACTTTCTGCAATGGATAAAATAAAAGCATACCCTGTTGGATGAAATATTATTCTATAGTTTAATGCTCCCAGCATTTATCTCTGAGCCCTTCTCAGTTTTGCATAAAACAATATGGCAGCCAGTGTGGTTTTACAGCGTACAAGATTCAAGTACTGTAGGCAAAAAAGTATCTTTATTTCCATGAATCATTAAGTTTACTAAAATACCATTTAAGAGGTCAGCTGTAGTCTCTTTAAAATTCAGGCAACAGTGTGTGATTCACATGTTTGAGCAATATGAATTTTAGCAAAGAATATATTGTTAAACGTGCCATTTGGTACTTTCCATACAGGCTGATGAGATGAGGCAAAGAAGGCCTGTGAATTAAAAAGTGTGCCATAAGATTTTGGTCATTCCAGACTTCCAATTTATTCGAACACCTGCACACTTCTCACGAAAGTTCCCAGTTCATTTACTTGTGTCCAGGCGAAATCAGAATGTCACACATGTTAAGGGTAACAGAATGTGAACAAAAGGCTATAACTTAGCATTGATACATGTATGAAAACTGACCTGACCCATCCTGACCTCCAAGTGCAGAATTTATTGGCAATATTCACGCCCCTGGAGTTATTCCTATTGGTCACCGGAGACAATGGTATAAGCCTTGTCACGAACACCACTTCTGTTTGTCAGTGTGGATTCCGATCATGGTGGTGACCAACTGTATATACCATACACTGGAGATTTCCATACATGTGAATGTAGTTGGTGAAATATAGTGTGCATCTGATATGTAACATTGGGATATGCACATGAAGTGTTTCACAGATAAAAATCCAACTTCAGTGAGGATATCTAGCCGACATGATGAGGCTGAATTTTGTTAGTGTGGCAGTATCAAAGCCGCTATAGTCATCACACAATGGAAAAATTTGTCAAACTTAGTACAATAAAAATGACCAATGTTTGCGTTCTTAAACAGTACAAACATATGGAACATCCACGTACGTTTCATTGATGCACATTTGTATGCCGTACCATTCTAGCTTCTTCAGTTTAACCCGAGAGGAATTTCCATCAACTTAATTGTAATCATGACAGACAGCAGAAATAGATTAAAAATTCAATATGCGAGTAACTTGATGACTGTCGGAATGGAAGGCCAATCTTTGCAAGAATGGACCTGTATAAGTGCATGCATTTTAACTTTGCTGTAAAGTCATTACAGTGAATAGTGCATTGATTTGGCTAATGAGACGTTCTAGTTGGGAAAAATAATGTTGATGTCTTTTAGAAAAATCACAGGGAGATTTTAAAGCCAAGAGGAAAACTATACACATACCACATTCGGAATTTCAATGAAAACGCAAACCTCAGCAATTTTTTTTTTTTTTTTTTTTTTTTAGAGGGGGAATTTATGTAACTGCGTAGTTGTCTGTAAAGCTAGTATTTTTTTAACCCAACCAATGAGATGAAACTTGAGCTTTGCCCTGTGACCTTTTACCACACTAGTTTTGATTTTCCCCGGCAAAATACATCAGTAGAACTTTGATAGTTTCAGTGCTTTCGGTAATTTTGTGACACCAACATACCATTTGTCTTTGCATATATATGCTAGCCATACACATATACAAAATCAAATTTGACAATTGTCAACATTGCAGATGATACTTTGCAATGATATTCAGGCGTACATTCAGGCACCACACTAATTGGCTGTTTGATGTTATTCAGTTTGTGATCTATACTATTTCATGTTTAATGAATCTTGGCCGACTGTGCTTGACTGTGTACATGTCTTTCAATTTTCTATATGATTGTAGTTTTCTGTGTATGTTTTCACAAAATTTAACGTATTGATATGAATTTTTTCAGTTTCATGCAGATGTTTTTCCACCAAACTCATATTTCACTGCAAATTTTCATCATGGCTGCGATGAAGCACAAGATCTTGGGCATTTCATTGCATTGTATTTTGTTCATTTTTATGTGGATGTTTTTCCATCAAAATTATATTTCACTAAAAATTTACATCTCAGTTGTGAAAGGCTAATGGCATGTTGGCCTTTCATGGCTTTGTATTTCCCATTATTAAAAATGTAAGAGGCAATTATTTTTATTAGAATGTAATAAGTGGAATATGAATACGACTTATGGCCTTTGATGAACAAATAATGAACTGAAGCTAAATATGATCATGAATCAATGTGCTGGCATATTTTGATCGCAAAGAGAGCAAGCAGGTGTAACATAACGAAATTGAGAAGGAAATTCTACTTCTACAGTTGGCAAGGCACATTTTCTAATATGTCAGGCAGCAGATGGACATAAAAGGAGTAGAAACTGTTGAAACAGGATATTACTAGATAGTTTGCACCTGTACAGGAAGTCGTGGAAGAAATCGTTTCGCTTGTACATATAGGTGTAGTTCAGTATTGCTGAATTTAATGAGGTAGAAAGGGATAACTTTAGGTTTTCTTCTATATGTACACTGTACAGCTGAAATAATTTCACGAGTGGAAGGTACAGAGGAAACTGATGTGTTTATGTAAAAATGGCTGCAGATAGAAGTGTTTGTCTTTTTGAAGGGCATGGATGAGATGTTGCTCATCAGTGTCAAGGTCATGTTCTCATTTGACACTTGAAGCAAGTGTTTGTCTTGAAGAAATCAGAAATCATCGAAATCCGTGTTTTTTCCTGGCAGTGAAGGAATTACAACGTGATGTCGGTAAATAATTGTTTCAGAGAAAACTAAGTGGCCAGAGCACAGCCGCCAGAGAGGAAACATGTTTGTGTTAAATGCACAGTCATGTCTTCTTCCATAGGATCCATAGGAAATGAATAATTTCAAGCCAATGTCATCTCTCATGCCATGTTGGAAATGATACATGCCTTGAAGACAGAACGATGTTAGGCCGTGTTTCAGCATCTCGTAGAAATCAGATCAAGTCTGATAAACATATTTGAAAATGCATTTCTTATGAATTTATTGATGAGTCATTGTGCTTCTCTTGCCCTGTGTTCAGATTTTATTTGTCAGGTTTCAGTAAAGTTTGAAAAACAAAATTTCTGTTCAGAGCCCTTTTCTTTAATGTATGTTATCTCTGACTATTTTGACTTGAATTTCATGAAAATATAAGTGCATTTTGTCTTTTTAGAGTTGTAAATTCTTTATTTTCATGAGCAAACCTGACTTCATTATGGGTCATTCTAGTTTGATGACGATGTTCCAAGAATTGGGATTGTAACCAAAACATACTAAAACCTGTTAAGTTCATGAAGGCACTGACAATTGACCCCGGTAGTGTGTACTGCCGGCTTTGAACCACTCATTATCGTATTATTTCAGCACGTAACCATAAATCGTATCAATCTCTATAGCATAACCTTGGAAGTAAAAACCTCCATCGTGTAATGAATACAATCTCCCTTTTTAACCATCATCTGATAATTTTAGCTTTACAGTATTTTTGTTCAAATATTGCTGTTTGGGATCAGGATTTCCTGAAGAAGTAGATTTTATTTTAGTTTATAATACCTTGTACCAAATGTTAAACAATGCTTTGCATTTATTATTTGCACCCACTCCCAGACCCTGGGATTGTGTCTGATGGCTTTAAATCATGAACTATTTGCAATGCTTATCTTATTTGCAAAATCAAAATGTGACCTATTATCTGTCAGTTTGATAGGAAAACCCAAAATTTAAGAGATAATCTTTCACAAACAAAGTCATCAAAGAGGGCCAAAGATGAGAAACTGCCCTTTTTGGAAAGGTCAGCTCATATCTCTCGGCGTGCTCCATCATGCAAATGTAACCAATAGCTACTTAGCTAGACAGTTACAGCCAGCTTACAGGAAACAACCAGGTGGTCTCACATGGTACAACCTCAGGCTGACTAGCCACTCCTGTTGACTTCCATTTTTTTTAAAAAAAGGGAGAGTCATCTTGACAATCAACATAAAGTATACTTCAGTTTGAGCCATGGCTAAGAGAAGATAAGATAATCACAGGCTCACTGATTCAGTTGGAGCATAATTTTTGCTATTATTGCATCTTATTGATTATTCAAAATTGGGGCAAAGAGTCGAAGTTCTGACTTAGTCCTTTAAAAATATTACTACAACTTTGCGAAGGAATTCTTTGGTGAATTTTGTATCATGATTACATTTGAGTTTGATAAGATGGAAACTAACAGTAAAAAATCTTGATATTATCAAAACTTCAATCTATACAGCTTTCGGGTAAAATATTAAAGTCTTCATTAAAAGAATGGTTTACAGGTTATTTTTAGTTTTGAATATATGCATATTGCAGGAAATCCTCTTTTTCACCTTTATTTCTGCTCAACCTCGCCTATGCCACAAAAAGCAACGCTTTCATGCTGAAAATGCTACGAAAAGGAAAGAAAATAAGGGTTCAGATATTGAGGGCGCTATTCATACTAGCAACATGCACTGTTGGAAAAGCTGTGAATGTTGTTACTATGTATCAGTTCAAGTGTATTTTCAAATTGTGTGGCGGGTTCCATTTTTAGGTCAGTAGGGTGGGGGGGGGTTGAAAGAATGGTGTAAATTGCACAGGCATGTGATTTACCTCTGCATTTTGTGTTCATGATGTCACCACCTTTGTCATTTGTACAGTAACTGAACCTTTCAAGAGAGAACTCATATCGGAGAATGTGCTGCGTCGCCTGCTGACACAAGACATCGTGGTGGAAACCAAGACACAGGACAAGAAGGATGATCTAGAGAAAGGATCCAAGCCACCTGCCCCTCTCTATCTCTACCAGAAGGGTAAAGCAGTGGATTATTTTGTCTTGATTCTCACCGGCAAAGTGGAAGTTTCTGTTGGCAAAGAGCAACTCACTTTTGAGCAGGGTCCTTTTGCATATTTTGGCCAACAAGCTCTACTTGGACAGGGTAAGTTATAATATTATAATTTAATTTTTTTGTTTTTTGCAAGAATTGCAGAGCTTAGGGGTCTGATTCTCGTAAATATGGTTTTAATCTATTTTTATGGGGGCCTTCCATATCAAGTAAATAGGAAATATACCCTCTATGGTAACGTTTAAGTGTAATATTGCTTAGCATTATCCAAATAGTCTATAGCTTTACCGGAACTGAATAGATATGTACTGGTGGTGAAAAATTTGTCAATCAAGCTGTTGAATTTTGTGCTGTTTTGTAAAAATCATAGAGGCACTTTACAAGATTAAACTCGCAGGGAAACATTTATAATCTCAATACATGTACTTTGGTTGCTTAACTTTTAGAATACACCTTTGACCCAGATATTAAAAGAATGGCACTTTTGAGTTGCCAAAGTAATTAGCTAGTTTGCCATATTTTATACTCTATGAAAATCTGAATGACATGTGATCAAAGCAAGATAAGATGAAGATTAAGAGTGTTCTCTGAGTTATCTCAAAAGTATATAATGTAGTTTTCAGAATAATGTATTCATTGATGCACAGTATGTTATACTGAGCTTTATTTTTTGCAAATCAAATGATAGCTCACTATTGAAATATCCAGTAGCATATTTAAAATTTAGCGTTGTGTATTCAAATGGTCAATATGGGCTGTCCATATAGGTTCATCCCCTAGAAAAAATATTGACAATTTCCATGTCGCAAACTCACGTGTAGCAAAATCGGTATTTTTTCAGAAGATAGTGAATTAAGATTGATAAATGGAGCTTGAAATTAAAATCTATAAAATTATTTACATGTGTGTATGTACCAGATATAGCATGTCAACTGATGGACGTTGTCATGTTGCATTGAATTGCTGTGATACATTACTGAGTGTATGGATAAAAGATACAGTTTACGTGTATGATTAATGGAAGCTGGTAGTGGAATATGCAGATACAGACCTACATACACATCATTTAAATTGTTCTCTTGTCCACTTCATGTTGTCACTAGCCATTATGTTTTCAGAAAGTCACACATAATTGAAGGTGTTCATAGTTTCTATATTGTTTTATGTATTTTCCTTTTGCACAAACAGCTTCAAAATCCAAACACAGTAAGTATCTTAGTTTACAGTCACATGATATTTTGTTTTGATCATTTTAACTTTCTTATCTTCCTTTAATGAATCACCGTGTTCTCAAAGATAGTGGCTACAGCATGCAGTGTTTATTCTAGGTGTTGCTGTGACCTCTCTCACTGTTAAAACATTGTTTTTTCTCATGGTCTCTTTGAAATACTTGGGATATTGTAAACTCAGAGTGGAACATTGACTCTCTTCAAATCAATATTAAAATTAAAGAAAAATTAATATTGATATACATCATACTACAAATCATATTGATTAAGAGGATTTTGTGTCATCAAAATTGGTTCTTCTTGACTCTGTTAAAGTGTGAAATAGTCTTTGAAAGATAAAAAGAAATATCTTCATTTTTTATGTTAAAGGTATACTGTCACCTGTTCCAGTTTTGCCACAGTTGTCATAGAGAGAAAATCTAACCAATCACAGATTTTAAGCAGGTGGCCGCTTTTTTAAAACAGCGCCCTCACACTGGCATTTTGAATATCAAACAACACCCCTTTGACCATATATGGTCATATTTAAATTACAGGTGACTGTATACCTTTAATACCTGTAGGGGTTTGTTTTATTAAACATAGTAAACATCATGGCTGTCAACTGCTTCTCTGTTGTACGTTTTTTACCCCTTGCTCAACTTCAAGATCTTCCATTATTAGACTGTTATTTTCAAATTGATAAACCACAAACTTATACATGTAGCTTAGATTTAATAGAAATTCTTAGAATCCTGAGCACTCACTGGTAGAATACTGAAATTTTCTGTCTGCACTGTTCAATTTGCAAGCACTGCTTCACTCTATAAAACTAAAAGCTTCGTGATATTTTGTGCTATCCTTTATCTGTACCCTACAAGAATAATAGTGTGTAGAAATTCGCCAGTAGAGAACTCTTTGAGTGACATCCATGATGTTAGAAAAAAATGTCAAGTAAAATTTGATTGGTTATTTTTGGTATATAAAGGGGAGACAACAGTGAGAGAGGTACAGACACTTCTTGCCAGTGGTGTGAATCTTTTCTCTGCAGTAAAGAGCTCGGTGTATCGACTTCTGTGAGCAAATTATATTTAAGGTAGAATACACCTTTCTGAAATACACAGTCTTACAAATCCTTCCAGTCATGTTGATGTGTTTGATTATTGAACAAATTTAAGAAGGAAATGTTATATTATTGCCTTTTTCAAGAAAATCATGTAATGAAATTATGGTGAATTGTCAATAAGTAATTCCAAAATATGCAAAGAGGTCCTGCTGTTTGAAGTATAATCATAAACAAACCATTAAAGGGCTATTATTGTTTTTAATGTCAACTGCAATTTCGTGTTCAACTCCCTTAAGCATGTTGAGATACTCAGTGTTCTACTTTAGTCAACTCAGCCTGTACATGTGCAGACTGCATTGTTATTGTTGAGAAGTGGATTCTGGTCGGGACTAGAGTTCAAATATACTGTAACAATAACAGTGCATTTTATATTTACTTAAGCTTTGTTAACAAGTACAGTTGGTGTTTCAACATGCACTTGGGAGTAAAACAAGAGCTTGCAATTGAAATACATGGTGAAAAAAATCATCAAAAATCAAACTACTGATCTTGTCAGTGAAAGTGTAAGACTTGTATTTCCCAAGGTACATTCTATTGCTTTCAGCACTACTTAGTGTTCTATCCTCATCAACAATTCTAAAAAATGTAATCAACATGATTGCTTTATGTCTTCAATTACCATCATCGCTTCTTTGCTTTATTGCTCAAGAGAAAAATAACACAAGCAGAGATTGCAAGAGTACAGTTTAGAACACAAATACAGGTCCTCACTGCCATCTTGATCTTTTGGAGTAAGACTAAGGGGCTTCGTACTCATACAGAATCTCATATATGCAATAAATAGCATGGTGTGTAATTACTGATGCTTGGGTGTCGAATGTCAAAATGCATTGCTATTTACGCGAAGTAAGGTGTGTTTTTGATTGTGAACTCATCAGTTTTGGTCATACTCAATGAATAATAAAAATACATAATTTGCTTTATGTAGGTGGTATGTGCCTCAAAAGTGGAAAAATTAAACTTTTGTCCAAGCTTTCGTCAATGAAACTTTCAACCATTTTCTCACCACATCAAGAATTAAAAAATCCAGGGTCACTATGCAAAGTTTGGAAACAGGGGAACGAATACCTAACATTTATCAATATTTAAAATTCAAAATGGTCGCCATCACTGTGTTAACTCTATGGGGGAAAATAGTATTTTGGATCTTTTAAAAACTAAGACTGTTAAAGTTGTTCTTACTCCAAGAGCTGTAAAATGAGCCTCAACAAGTGGTAGACAAGAAAAAAATTAAAAAACTTTCGTTTGGAGTCCGAAGATCTGTCCCCGAGGCGCATTCTACCTTAACTGTTTGAGTCCTGTAATTTTTCCCGCCAAAAGTTTAGTGCAATATTTACTAGTTGTTATAAATTTTTCTGTCATTCTTTGATAATTTTGTACCGAATCGACATAACGTTCGATTGTCCTCAGTTTTTGATCAAACTTTTTGTGAAAAAATCTGAAGAAAAATTGTCTTGATCTGAAAGATTGTCTGCGTTACATTTTATGTAAGCAACAAAAATTGACTTTGGCACTCAAAGGGTTGACATTCTTTCAATAACACAAAATTCTGTCAGATTTACCGACACTGTAGTAAAAATGGAAAGAAATGGTTAACCTGGTTTTTAGTGTTGATAAACATCAAGAAATTAAATTCCTGCAGGAGATTTTGATTGCAGGGGAAACCATTACATCGTTTTTGAAACCATCTTTAACTGCCATTCCATTATCAAGTAAAGAATGCGATAGAATTTTCAGAAAAAATGAGGTAATTTATATCTTTTTAGTATTGCAACGTTATAATATGAGGGCTATACTATATCAACCTTGTCAATCAGGAGCATTGGCTACACAGCTATACAGTAATATAGACCACATGTATGTATGTAATACAATACATGACCAAATATACTCTTTCATGATATCAGTTATATTTATGGAATTTTTTTGTCACTTCTTTGATATTTTTTGGCAGAAATTTGTAAAGGTACATCAAACATTTTGTTTTCGAATAGTGCCAGTACAAAATGTGTTGATGTTCATTCAGCCACAGGCAACAGAGTCCCACTGCTTTATTTGTATGTGTGCTGTTGTCCCAGTTAGATTGTAAGGTACAAATATTTAACAGACAGGAAAAGAACAAAATATTTGAACATTTTCTGATGCATTTTGTGAATCTGTTGCTCCTCACAAAATAAGATAGATGTGTGAGATTAACAACCAGATAGTTGGAAATAGTAATGTTTATGTAATTTGCATCAATTTATATAATAAGTAGTTTGAATATCACCTGAACACTCATCACCAGAAAACCTGATGTTTTACCACAGTTGTGAGTACATATTGCTTGCTTGTACTTCTATGAATGCTCTGATACAAGTGTCAATATACAATGTGTAGATGAATAGCAATGGAAAATAATACCCACCAAATATGTAGGAAGTACTGGATATACATGTATAAAGTGTCAGTGATCTTTGAAAGTCAGCTACAGAAGTCAGATTCAAGACAGCACAAACGACTACTCTAGTTCATTTGGATCTGTTGAGTTGCATTTTATTGACTAGCTGTATATTCAAGACAGCACAAACGACTACTCTAGTTCATTTGGATCTGTTGAGTTGCATTTTATTGACTAGCTGTATATGTTACAATCCTAGTGGCAGTCTTTGGTTTTTCAAAATGATCAGGTGTGAGGGTTGAGCAACTTTTTATTGGAGAGTGTCCGTGCAGCGGCAACCTGAATATAAAGTCAGAAGACATACCTTGAAAAGTATGATTTTAAAAGGTGGTTTTGTATTTTATCTTTAAGGGAAATTATAAATAGTGCACACGTGTAAAATGCCTGAATGGTTTCAGTGGATATTCATTTTCATAGGTCCCGGATCATGAAAAGTTTTTTGAACCAAAGTGTTGAATTTGTGAAGACTGAAAGGCAATTTGAAATGTAGGATATGACAAATGTCATATGGTAATGAACAAAAGCACTTCCTAGTTTTTATACCAACTGATTATTGATAAGCATGTTTGGCAGATTGAAATTTTTGCTCCCATGGATGAAACGATTTCTACAGCCTTTCATCTGGCAGTTCAATAAGGCAGAAATGTCACAGGTTGTACATCGTCCAGTCACATTGTATCCCACTGCCCCTGGGTCACTGGAGGAGCTCATTGAAAAATAGTGTAACACCCTGGAAAAGCCATCCAGGTGAAACTACTGCATGGAAAATTCACATTTGTCAAGTTCCCGCTTGGTTCTTTGTTTTATCTATTTCCAAACGTTTGTCCACCTTGTCCATGGTAAGTGCAAGGGATTTACTTGTAACACTGATGATGATAGTAAAAGCTTGTGATGAAATTGGTCACGATAAAAGAGGTCAAAGTTACCTCAGCAGCGAATAACGAGTAAAAATGTTACGTGGGCACCCTTTTCACCACTATGTTCTAGCCCAATCCCACTGTTTTCCAAGGCACAGTTGGACCTGTACACTTGGAAATGGGGCTAAAGGTTAAATCTTCCTTGTATACCTACTAATTTAATGGGTTTAATTGTCAAAATCAAAAATTTTCACTCAGATGTAATAGGATGTTGAGACAGTTTCACAACGAATTAAATTTACTAATTGATCCATGAAACAAGAGAATCGCCATGGTTTAATTTGGTGGATATCATTTATCAAGATTGTCTGTTTCTGTTACAGGCATGTTCTCTGCAACTAGCAAAGGAAGCATACACAGCATACACAGCAATCCAGGAAGTCTAGGTCGTACTCACTACATACCAGACTACTCCGTCTTCATCAAGTCCGATGTCCAGTACCTCAAGATTCGCCGGCATATGTACGTGGCCGCACGTCGCGCCACCCAGATGGAGCGCGAGCGGCAAGGCAGCGTTGATAACCAGGACACCAATGTGGAAGACTTCTTCCAGAAGGAGTGGAAAAAGGTGGAGGATATGGGATCGCAGACGACCCTGAGTGTGCCGGGCGATACAGATCATGAACACGGAGAGGTGAACACTCACAACGCCATCAACACTGAGCATGTACACCTGTTGACGGATGGCAGCGCGTCTCCTCCGCTCGCTGAACCAGAAAACACCATATGACACCAATGAAAGACTGATCATGCACTGCTTCAACTTGGCCAGAAAATCGATTTTAATAGAAACCTGCACTCGTACTGTAACATAATCCATAGAGAGTGTTCTCCTTTGCATGCACAACATATATAACATAACGTAACAAACCAACGCACTCTCAAGATGATCTCATCATTCTGTACCTTGTCTTACGTACGGTCACAGATTCTCATACACTTTAATTTGGGCAGCATTACCACTCTTGTGTCTGACAAGCTGATTGAGTATCTGACAAGTAAAACAAGCAAGACATCAGGCAAAGCTGAGCGATGTCACATCTCTGTCCACAAATTAACTCCTGCTTGTCATTCCCCTTATATACATCACAGACCAGTATGGTCTGCCTCTCTTTGCCCCAAATTGGCCACATACCTGTACTTTTCATCACCCTATTAGACTCTGAATTTTAACTGTTAATTAAATTGTTTCCACCCAATTAAATACCGTACTCGTCCGAGTATAAGCCCCAGCTCGTGTATAAGCCCCCCTACTGATTTTAGAGGATTTTAGAAACTGCATTACATCCGTGTATAAGCCCCTACCCTAGTGTAACTCAAATACAGAAAGGTTAGGAGAGTATATTTGGTCATTTAACTTGGTAAAATTACTGTTAGATAAAAAGAAACTATTAAAAGATGTTAAAACAATGGGAAACTGGAGTTTCCTTGACAATATCGTAAGGAAAATGACACGTTTTTCCAGTACTATCTTGATTCTTTGACCCTGCTCACCCCGTCGCCGAAATAGAATAGTCTCACTCATGTCCACCATTGTCTATTTTCATTCAGGGCCACGATGTTTTCATGCTTGAAACATGCAATTTCTTTTGTTTGAAGCAATTATCCTTTCATTTGTGAAGACTTTTCCTGGTGACTATTACAATTTCCACTGCTATTTTGTTGTTTTCACAAGATGCACCGGTAGACAGTTTGATACTGGAATATTGAGTTGCCTTTCCGTGTAGGCAATGCATGCCAGTTCAAATTACTGTTAATCAGCAGCATACATGATGTCTTTGTTTCAAGTTTGGGTTTTTTTCGATGCTGTAATTTCACCAAAATTTCACTTCTGTATTCAGAGATTGTACAATCAATTTCTTTGGATGTGTAAGTCGATTTTGAAAGCGATAGAAAGATCGAGTGGTGTTGAAAAAAATTGTGCATAAAATCAGCATAAATTAGCGTCCATGCCAGATAACATGGGGTTGCTCGAGTATAACCCCCTCCCCTAGTTTTACTGCTGTTTAGTGTTGCCGAACGGGGGGCATATACTCGGACGAGTACGGTACCATGGTTTCTTCAAGTAATCCATTCCCTCCTTCAAAAAAAAAATGCTGTCCCATTGAGAGTCTTTCTGATGATGCTTGATATAAACATGAAATTTCCAGGATTGTGATTCCTCTAAAGACATTCAATGTGGGATATCAATATGTTGCATCAGTCATTCAGTATCCCTCCCATTGCAAGAATCCTCTTCAAAATACGGGGTGTAAATCACCTCGTTCCTCTGGAACTCTATGGCAACCACATAGACCGCATTCTTCATCTGACCCATCCCATCGGCATCAAACAAGTGTAATGAAAGTCCTACTCATTGCTCTGACAGATCACAATACACAGAGTGGAGGTTTTCAAATCAATCTGGCAGTGTGTTTTTTAGGCTTGTCATGATCAGTTCCCCCAACGTGAAACAGCAATATTGTGTAAAAGTTGTACAGAGGCAATACTGTACAGAAACCCATGTACAGGCTGGGCTGCATCTCTGTGCTTGCGTGTAAAGAAATTGTATAGAATGGGCTGTAACTACATTGAATGCTTCTTTCATAATACAAACAAAAGAGTCTGTCGTAATATATATAAATATATACATAAAGTGTTAATCTTTTGCATTCGTCTCTTCTTGTCTCTTGTAATTAAGGTTGTTCTTGCCATAAAATAGATACATACTGTAGTTTCACTAAAATGGCATACATCAAAACTAACAGTTGGAAATTTTGTCTTGACCTGCAGATCTTAAAGTAAAATTGAAAGCCTACAAAGATCTTATATAAAGAATTACTTAAAAACATTTCAGCTTTAAGGACAAAGTTAACTGATAGAAAACACATGCAAGAGAGAGTAGAGCCATCTTGCATTATGTGTTCTGTACATTGGTCAGGTTTTTTTCATTAAAGGTTCTGTATACTTGTGTAATTATTACAGTATCAGCAATGAGTGATACAATGGCCAAGTACAGAAATACAGTAGTTGCCAGTGTTCAGGGTATGGTGATATCCAGCCAAGTGCATATCTATGTTTTTCTTGGCTCTATCACCAGCGTTCTAGCTCTTTAGGTATAAATTTTACATAGAAAGTTATTGGATTGTACCAGATTACAGAGAGTTGATTCAGACTCACTTTTTGGATTGAAATATTCCTCACTAGCTAAATCGCTACTTTGGACTTGACAAAGTATTGATATTCCTCTCTTAAACAACTTCGTTCAAAGATTTAACCAGGAAATTGAAAATTCTGTACGGCCTGGATAATGTAGAAATTAAACAGCTATATCAAATAGTGGTAGTTTGCAGAGTCTGACCAAAATCTAAAAAATAATGATTCCAGTAGTTAAGCTGTAATGTTCCCCCTACCAGCCCACAATGGATGAGAGCAAACTTTGTATGACATAATGTTCAAGGCAAAGCCAAGTACATTATGGAGTGCAAAGTTTACTTTAGTCCATCATGGGCTGGAAGGGGGTACAGTATTGCTATTATTTTATAATTTGGACAATACCAGTGAATTTGTAGATGTAGAAAACAACTTGGGCCAAGATGTTGAATAATTGGATACGTTATCAGTAATAATCTGAGAGGATGACGTTAAAAAATTTCACTGGTGTTGATAAAGCTATAAAACAATGTCAAATAATAGGGGAGGACAGTGACACCAAACATATTTTTTCATTCAATTTATGTAAATTGTTTTAAGTTTGTGTCTATGCTACCTTCCCCACAATATTTGAAAATACTGTTAAGGCTTGTAAAGTGGCCTAAGTCTTCATCGTAATGATTTTCCATGAGTGAGAACAAGCTTTCCTTGTACAAAATTTCCTTTGTGATTCATGGATAAAAAAACTTATGGAGTGTTGATCCATTTACATTTTAGAATTGTAATGTTTTAGAAATTTGTGGCATTTTTTTTCGTTGGTAATGAAACAGAAGAGTACTTTCACGTCAGCACCCATAAAACACAAGTGCAACATTACACTGTCTGATTTTTTCAACAATTATTTTCAAATACAACAGTACACCAAGGAATACTAAAGCAACAGAAAATGTTGAGTGTTTGCGTGTGCAATTGAATGTGGCTGAAACCTTCTTTCTTGAAAAAAATAGTAAATTTTTTTGTGGTTTATGAGGCTCAATACAACCACATGTAACAAGGAATGATTTTGGAGTCAAGTGTTTCCTGATTTTTGTAAATTTTTGGTAAAGATGCATAGACTTTGCGGGTTTTGACGCTATCTATGAATGTTTCACACATTTGCCCCACTTGAGACTCAGATCATGGTGAACTCTTGACCCCTTAACCCCCTACTTTCACTTTCATGTCACTCCATTAACTGCCAAGTATTTCTAACTTTCAAATGTAGAATCTCAAGAGTTATGCAGCTACAGCTGTGAACAAATTAGCACTTGTTTCAAGATGCTTCTTAGTAGAATGCCTTTGTATTTCAAGAAAATTAGTGTTTTTTCACCATTATTTTGATCACCAGTTACTACTTCCCTATATGATGTCCAGTGGATATGTGTAGCTTTGTATTGTTTCGTGAGTTTGAAAACAAGCTCATTTATCATACCAATGACGGTTTTATTTTGCTGAATGTTTGTGCCTGTTTATAAACTTTGAGACCGTTTTATTGTTAGTTTCTTATAACTGTTTTGTTACAGTTGTACAACCATGGCCCTCAAGCTGTGCCTTATGATGAATTACTCAAGTATTTTGAGATTCTCCAGTATGTATTTTGAAAAAAGACTAGTAACTGGATTTCACAAATGCTACTTTGAAGGCAGGATGTAGTAATACATTATACACGACACAAGCAGTGCGTCTGACTACTAAACAAAGATCACAACTAGTCGTCAAAACTCAAAGATTGTGTGCGTTATTTCCTTTTTTTAATTTCAAAAATAAACTTTTTTTAAAACGCTTTAAATTAGATGCGGACAACCGATTGCTTCCTCGAGTCAAGACATACTATGGTTATTCAGATTTTGTTATCAAAAGTAACCATGACCAATCTGAAGCCGCAAACAGGAATTAAGAATATTTACTGCTTGTTCAGTGTGTTTAGTCTTTGTCCCTCACCAATTAATTCTGAAAAAGTTAATTTTGTGCATGAAGTTTTAAGTTAAACCAGTCTCTCTGTCATCAGTTGATGTAGCTGTTGTCAGCACGGGGCATTTGGACTGGGTAATAGCGCCCTCATGTGTTAAACCCAGTACCCGTAATAACAGCCCTGTTTATAAATGACATAATTATCATCAATATGTACCTGTCAACAAATGGCCAACAAATTTTTGTGCTTTTTCAGATGGCCATTTTTAAAGTTGTTCAGGTTGTTGGAAAAAATGCATGTTACTTGATATTTGGACATTTATATTGCAGTATACATGTAAGTCCACAGCTTGTGTGCCATGGTTGTATACAAATCATCTTTTTGTGTAGTATGTACAAATCAGTAGAAAAATATGTAGACATATATCTGAAGTGTAAATATCATACTTATTGTTATAGAGTTTTGTATGTTCTATCAAAAACTGTAAAGAGTTGATATGTAATTATGGAAACATTTTCTAAGATCATAGCTTTTCAAGACGATGTTTTCAAAGCCAGTCATATTTAATATATCTTTACATAGTCATACCAAATAACACAATTATTGCCATTTTCTATTGCAAGGAATGACACACAAAGTAAGAGGCAGTTTCTGTGAAATTTTCACTCAGTTGGGTAGTAGTATTAGTGTCATTATAGGACGATTCCTCTGATTTGTGATTTGTATATGTTTAAAGAATATGTACTTTGAAATTTTGTGAAATTGCGTCTTTTGCACGAGCGTAACTGTTGGACCAAGATGTGTAAGTTGTTTGCGTTTAATTAATTTGCATAATTTGAATACGTTTGAAACCTTACCAGCACAATAGGTTTTTATTCTGGAGTGTATGTATGGTATGAACAAAGTACAAGTGACCTCTCATAGGTCAGAGGTCAACATATGATATTGCTGAGCTCAGCACAGCACAGCAGCAATGCTGAGGGATTAGAGAACCAGAATGTTGTGTAAACACTAATAAATGAAACAAACAGGTGCACATGGATGTAAGTGCTGTGTCCTTTACCACACGCTGAATTCAAGTGTCAATGGGAGTACACAGGTGGACATAATTATGCCAGCACTCAAAGCCTAAAACAACATGTATAATGAATTAGATCAAGCGGTAGTTCCTGTCTTTATCTGAAGTACAAAGGTTTTGCCGTATCATTAAGGATTGTGAATGTTAAAACCATTAATTAGATTTAGCAGAATATTCTCAATCTATACATGCTGTAGAAAAATCACAATTCATGGTTTTGAAATTGTCCACTCACTCTATAACCGTTGTGTTTGTTTCCAATGATGACATTAGCCATTGATAAGTTTGCTACATTGTAAGAATAAAAGTTGTTAATTATAATAATAGACAAGTTCAATGTGTGTCTTTTCTTTATTAAAAAATGTAGAATGTAATGAAAGTTTTATGGTAGCTGTTGATGTGTTTTCAAGCATTTTGGTTCTGTTTGCAAAGTACAGTTTTGTCTTCTACTTCCCAAATCATATTGAAATTTTGTCAACACAGTCTGTATGTAAGTAATTGCTCACCATGTGTTCAGTTGACAGCGCTGACACTTTGCATCTTAGTATACTTTAGAATTTGAAAGCAGAATGAGAACATTTTGGGGGTTTTATCGAAAAGAAATAGTGAAAATTCTGTCATTTAAATAATTCCTACTATTGTCACTGTAAGATACTACACATCACAGTACCGAAAGTTTTAAATTTTTGCTCAAATTCTACAGATGATTTGAACTCTCTTTCATGATCAAAAATAAAGTTGGGGGTCTATGTGCAAACTTTGAGACCAGGAAAACACTATCTAAAATTTACTGTCTGAAATTCATCATACTCGCGGCTGCAGTACCCTATTTTCGATTTTCACAAACACAAGACAATAGAAAACGTTTACTTTACTCTGTAAAACTCTTGAATGCAAGAATGCAATTCCGTACTTTAAGGCCTTTGTTGAACAGAACAATTCACTGAAGCAGTTCCAATAAAAAGGTTTCTAATATAGATATGGCCCATGTGGCTGCATGTACACAGTATGAAGTCAATTTCACAGATAGATGATACTATCTTTTTGAGTCAGCACTTTATGATAGTGTACTCCTCAAAGCTGAACGACTTAAACTTGAGCCCATACTCTCCCCAAGAAAACAACTCTTTCAAATTCAACACTAAGAAGCAAGGGTCACAGATACCAGAGAAACAAATGTCCGATATTTGAAATTCAAAATGGCCTCCACCCTAAGTTACAGGTCCGGGGGCGCACAATACGGGGATTACTGATGATGCAGCTATTTGCATACACTTGGCGGGAGGTTTCGAATTCTAATAGCATCACTTTGACCATATGAGAAATTTGAATAATCATGACAGGCACTTTCATGACATATGCAAAGAGGGGTCAAAAGGTCGTACAGGGAACACATTTTTTAATGTATTCCTTTCTCTGATAAAAAACGGATCATTTTTTCAGTTTATTTTCAACTCAAGTTTAGTCACTATATATTCACAGACATGATATGCAAGACTCAATGACAATGAACGCCTGAAACATGGCAAAATTATGGGATTCGGGGAACAAACACGGCACGTCCGATCAGTAGCGTGGCTGTTTTTCATTTGCATAGATTTACGATGATCCGGCTTTTATAGGGAAAGTTCCCGTTTAAGCCTGGGGATAAAAAATCAAATTTTCCATTTGCACTAAAATAAGATGGTGAAACTTTTTTTTGGCTCAAAGAGCTTCAAAATGAGCCTACACAAGTGGTAGATCAGAAAGTATTGAAGAAAATATGAGAGTCTGAATAAATGTGCCCAGACAACATTCTTTTCCAGGGTATTTGTACTCGTAGATCACCATGACCCCCTTTCAGAATTGGATAGGATGTAATAAATCATGTAGACCGTTCCAAAGTGAATCGTTGGTAGCAGAAATATTTATTAAGAATGCTGAATAAAAAAATACAACCAGGAAATCAAGAAACATGCAAACATCAAATCATTTATTCCCATGATAAGAGAGGTATCCTCATGATTCAAGCATATACATGTCTATAAACTCAAAAGCTTCTCAGTTTACTACTAATTGGTACATGATGTCTGACACACATTTTGATTTCGGTCATTCCATTATTTTTCTGCATGATTTTGCAATGCTGATCTTTTACTAATGTCCAAATTATTTTTGTTTTCCTTTCATTCTTGAGTTTTCTGCATAATAAGGTCCATTGGCTACATTTTCAGGAAAAGAACAGAAAGAAAGTTTAAAAAAAATTTTCAGCAGAGAAATAAATTCATACTAAAAAAGGTGTTTCCTTCATAAAATTGGGATACTCAGCACATGTAATCACAATACATTGATCAGGAAATATTCAAGCTTGTTGTGATGTCAAATTCAGACCACATTCAAATAAAGAGTGCTTTTTGCACAACATTCAAATATCCCTGCCCCTAATGTTTCCCAAAGTGACTCTTAAAATCAAACAACATCATGTCATCTGCAACCAGCTATAAAAAAAACAAAGGAATCCTGTTGGTCTGCCTTTTTCTTGGAGCTGACAGTTCCTAAATAACACAAAGTTTTTCTTGTCGATTCTAATACAGGGCTCGAAATTAGCGGTAGTCCCGCGTCCACAGACTACCAACTTTTCCCTGGGGCTACCAAAACCCATGAAATGGTAGTCCACACGGACTACCAAAGCCTGAGACATGAAATTACTTGGTAGGCGACATGACGTTGATCGCTGTGAGATGATCGACGCCCATACAGGCAACCCATCTGGACACAGAAAGGCCAGGCTATGACTTTGTTATGCAAATTGTTGTGACAAGCCATCAACAAAATATCATTATCTGAACTGATATACTTGGATGACAGGCTCGGGAAATGATGGCCAATGAAAATTCATTTTTATTGTTATTTAATCACAAAGTATAATCACAAGTAAGGGGAGACCCATCTTCACAGACACTTATCTTTAACTTGATTTTCCTTAAAATGAATCTTTAACCCAACATGTAATATATATTTGGGTTGCTCGACAATCGTAGATTACGAACTTTGTAAGAATATTTCAAAATCTGTGTGCGAGTGTTTGATTTTTTTTTAACTTAAAAGTGTAAGTACGAGGGGGATGATGGCCATTGGTGAGCCGTTTTAATACTGCAGTCGATAGCTAGCAGGGTATGGTGTTTAAAAAACCGTGTCTTGGATTTTTGAGACTCCGCTTTGTTTTTGCACAATCAGCCTTGAAAGTGAGAGGTTGTGGATTCTGCATAAATTAACGGCTTTTGTCCACGTTTGTCAAGATATTTTTTTGAATATTATCGGAATTCTGGGACACTGTTTTGTAGAAACAGTCAGTAACTACCACCTGTGTAAAGATAAGGCTAATCCGTCAACGAGGCACCACGTTACACTCTCCAGAAGTTGCGATACACTGCCAAAAACGGAACAGAGTAAATCGCAGAAATGTGTATGATACCCTTGGAGTCACACAAAGTCAGTTAAAAATTCAGTTCGCCCACATTTTCGGTGGAAATTCACTCCCTGGATAGAATCACGCAAAATAAATCTTACTTTGTCTAGATATAAATAAAAGGATCCCTTACAAAAAATCTTCATTCATGCATGGGCTACAAGATATTGTCACTGGGCTACCAACTTCAGAATATGGTAGCCCAACAGGACTACCAGGGAAAAAAGTTAATTTCGAGCCTTCTAATACTTTGGGAAAAGGGTAGAAGGAACAGGTCTGAAGATTTTCACATTGATGTCAATTTTATTGATCAAAGTGTGGATTTTTAGGGTGTACCGTGAAAAAGATGGCCGCCCTCTGGGGTAAATACATAGGAGTTGTCTGATGCACTCTATATTCAGTGTTGTTGCAGGCATAAAAGAATATAGGGTAAGTTTCAAAGTATTCTGATGTAAATTTTACGAAGTCTGAGGCAAGCATATATTCTTGTTCATTGTAGCAATACTGCAATGGGTCAGCTACATGACCATTTCATGTACATATGCTTCCGTGTATTATGAAAGTTTCATGGGCGTGAAAACATACAACCTTTGTGCCATAACTAAGCTGCTTGTAAAAAGAGTAAAGGCCTTACTTTCATCAAGGAAAAGTGTTTTCTACAAATATTCAGCAGCAATTTTTACATTCTATGTTTCTCTTGGATGTAGGATATCATTTTGCAAACTGTACTGAATCACAGATATTATCAAATTCTACAAAGACATTACACTTCCATTAACTTCAAAATGGAAAAGGATTCCTTCACTACAACAGGGAAAAGGAGTAAAGAAACTGGGAGATGACCATGTTTAATTCCTCGCTTTCAATCTGTTCCCAACAAAGGCTACCGATGGTCTCCTTTTAGTAACACTTTCATCGCAGCCTACACACAATTGTTATAAGTCCATCACAAAATGGCCTAACACAGTGAGCTATACTGTTTCTACCATAAATATCACTGAAAATACATTTAAGAATCACAAACGTGCAACTCCTTGATTTCTTTCTCCTTTTCCCTGTGGTACAACAATTAACCATTTGTATTTCGAAGGCTGTACTGTGTATGTTTTCCTTACACCAATCATAAAGGGTTTTTTTCGCATGTCTATCTAAAGACTCTAGCACACTTTTCCAACTACATACATTTGATATCTCCTGGATAATGACAATATCTGAAACCAAACTACCTGTCCATATGGCAGTGAAATCCGTCAAATTATGTACTCTTTCCATGAAAAGAAACAAACAAACCTAAATGAGTTTTTGCATTACAAATCCCTTCTTCTGAACTGTGTACTCTTTTACACTTGTCTAACAACGGTGAAAAGAAAATCAGTGAGAAATACAGCAATTGTGAGCAGATACCACATTTGTTATTGGGTGATTTCCTTACAAGATTAAAATTATGAGTAGTTTTATGATTTTTAAAAAAATATATACATCATGGAAGCCAAGTGATCAGTGAAGAGGTTAGACTGAAGAATCCGTCGCTCGAGGGCGTTCTCTACGCCCTATGAGGGGGGAGCGTAGACAGCGCCCTCAAGCAAGGGATCTTTCAGTCTGGGAGGAGGTAAACCATCTCTGATTTCTGGTCAGTGCTGTATGCTAAATTCAGTTCACTTCCACATCAACTGATATATTGCTTTGGATCTGTACATTTCACTATGACTAAAAGATTTGCAAACACTCAAAAAACCTACAAAAGGGCACACAAACGAACAAAACTGGAATATATTAGCAGATATTTACATATACTAGGGTGGCACAACGCTGACGTCAGCTGAAAACAGCTCTATACCTGAGCCAAGGACACATGAATAAAATAAGTTTACCTGATAGTGCAATATATTATTGACTGTGAACAACTGACATCGCTTGAACTTGTTCACCAAGTTCACAGATATGCCAATATATGAACAGAGAAAGGATCAAAATGAGAGGCCTTCAGAAGTACATACAAACATATTCAGCGATAGAGGAAGCAAAAAAGGCCTTTCCTGAAATAATAAGGTAAAATTGACTTCACCATGTTGAAATCTGTCTTCCCAGATTTTCTTGTCACATCTACCAGTATGCAAAAAGTTCATCATTTTCCATGGTGACATTTCATCATATTAAAAAACTCTCTCTGCAAAGTACAAAATCTTTACTCTCCTTGCAACCAGCCGTTTAATTGTAATTAATTGTAATATCACAATTTGAGTCCAACCATTTTCACCTAGAGTGGAAACTGTTGAACTTTTTACTTAGCCAACAATTGTAAAAAAAATAAAAAGACATCCTTGCTCATACATTTATGAGTCAAAGCAAGGTGATCAAGGATTTAGTTAAATTTCTGTGTTGTTGCCCTACGTATGGCATACACAGCTAGTGATTTTAAACTGACTAACTGGTTATTTTATTTACCGTTATATGACTGGTTTCTCACTCCCTCCGTCCCTTCCTCCCCCTAACCCTCATACCCTTATTTCCCCGTTAGAGCCAATGTGACCCTCCCCGCTTTTTGTTTTCCACATGATCTGTAAATCTGGTGTTATATTATATTAATACAAATCACCTTGCCTATTGTTACATGCAGAAATTACATGCCTCCAATAGATCGTCAACATGTTGTTGCTGTTCAAGCAACACCCGATTTAGGTTCATAATTTCAAATGGAAAACAAAAAAAATTGCCAACTGAAGTGACAATGAAGCAATACCACAAAATTCTGTCCCTTGAGTGAGGCATACAAGTCTTTCACATCATGTCGACATCTCAACCAGTATGTGTTCTCTGTTTCATTGCATTTTGATATAAAAAGAAATTACATCATTTGTTAACTCAAGAGCAGGTAATTATGAAAATGACGAACTATGACATAGTCTTAGGTAAATACAAACTAAAAACACGCCTCTTATGTTTTGTTATTATATAAAAAATCCCAAGGTTTATAGATAAATAGTTGTAACACCCTGTATATCTTGGAATATTCTTATACTTTTATCAAGCTAGGCTGTTGTGTTTTTTAAAAATAAAAGTGAAGCCTTGACCACTGCAACATTACGATCTATTTCTCCATCAAGGTTTGTGTACGATGGATTGGTAGAACATTCACGATACGGAAGGCTTTTCTGGGATATAGGTTGATACACTGGTTATAAATATGGTATCTTCTTTATATGCTGACAGTCTGTGTACTTCTTGCTTTGTCAAACCATCTGTTAGAAACAAGCTTACACTTTCCAATTGCCAATCAAGGTTGTGTTTGTTTGAAAGTTACAACTTCCTATGTACCCTTTAACCCAATATCTCTTTGAGTAACTCCACCGGTTGGACGCAATTGGGTTAAACTTCAGTCCAGGGTGTCAATAGTGTTAATACTTTTCTGACGACCTGTTCCAGTTGCTGTGAAAATTACAGAGTCGGCTGATGGATGACAATTCTGCCTCCCTGGCACCCTGTGGCCAGCAAATTATGCACCGGTGAAAACTTGCAGGTCAGGACAGTCCGACGATGACAGATGATGGTTTTCAGTTCATATAACTCTTTTGGAGAGTGCGGGTGACAGTCGCAGAGCTCCTGACACTTCCGGTTGAAAGCAAGCAGCCGCACTCCGTACCCATAGGGTGAGCAGATAATCCGTCCGTCAGGACTGAAGCAGAGTTCTTTGATGTAGCCTCTTCCATCGCTGCTTTCCTCAATGTAATGGGTAAGTCTGTTGGGTTGCGACGTGAATTTGACACACTCAGGGCGAGTATCTTCTGAATCAGATTCTTCTGTCGGTGTGCTGGATTTATTTTGTAAATCGTGAATGCATGCGTACTGAAAGTAGAAAACACAGTTAAAGATGATAAATTTCATTATTACAAGCAACATGCAGGTTTTATTCTGCAGGACATTACCAAATTATTGAAACATTGAAAAATATCTAGATTCTAGTGTTAATCTTAGGTGAGCATTTTAGCTCAGATATGCCTGATGGCTGAGCCTAATTTTTGATGCCACACACAGGCTTATATGAATGAAAAATTTCTGTAGACTTCACCTGAATTTAGAGAAGTATTAAAATTGTTGAAGGAATTTCAGTGGAATATACAGGGAATGTAATAGAAGTTTAACACTCATTTTTCTCAAGGAAAACACATCACAATAATTTCAAGAGCTATTTTTGATATACAGATATTATTGAGTGGAACTGACAGACTTGCCTATTCTGCCAAGATACATGTCCACATGAATCTTTTATTTTTTTCCAAATTTACACAATTGAATGTTTGTATGTTAATTTTACGCTTTCACTCACTCTGTGCAGCAAGATGTCACGGATGATTAAAATGAAACTTGTACAATGACAAAATTATGGTTTGAACTCCTTCCAAACACAATAAATTGCTTTAAATAGTATGTTGGATGCTTAAACTGCTGACATGTCTTTGAACATTTCCAAACAGGACCATTGAGTATCATGCATGTACCATGCTTTCTGTGGCATGTCAGGAGTTCATAGTCACTGTGCGCTGGCACATGATAACGGAAACAGACCTGAATCTATTCCTCCATGAAACCACAGGGTGTGTGGAGGGACTGTGATGAAAGACAACAAGTACCTTCTGTGGTGCCTGTGTTTAACAATCAAAGACCCCTGGATGGCAATCTCACATGACTGTGAAAAGTGTTTTGATCACTAACCTCCCTTTCTTCAGTTTCACTCGTCGACCTTGACAAGAGACACCATCCCTGGGGATGAATTTGCAAGGACGATATGCAGAACACTTGAATCCTCTCTGGGAACTCAGTCACTATTTCTACTCTATTTTTCTCTGAGGTGAAAAAGTCTGCGTGCTCATTACAGTAATCCGTGAGCTGTTCAGTTTTGTCGTGAACCATCAGCTGATAGTACTCCACTGGATCAAAGCCTCGGAGGTCAACATCAAGGGTTGAGAGGTCAAGGTCATGAACTATGACAATGAACCCAGCAGTGTTGGACACAATTAATTTCTCACTGCCAGGGGTAAGTCTTGATCGCATAAGTCCATCCATGTGAAAGAGTCTCTTGTACTGGTAACAATTTTCCTGATACCTGCCAAAAATTGGCAAAAATTGGAAAAAAATAGAAGTGACGATTAGATGTGAATATGTTATCCCCATATTTTGTAAAAGTGTGATTTTTTTGAACTTCTGAAGTTCAACAGCCAGACAATTCAAACTTTCCTTATACTATAATTGTTTGAAATAACGGAGCAATATAATGCAAGAGTGAGGCAACAATCAAATAAGATTTCAAGACTACTGATCTAGTACATATTATTTACCTGTGAAACTCTTTTGCAATCAGCCTGTGTTAATTTTAAAGTAAATCTAAATATGATGAGCTTAATTTTTCCCCTCGATATTTTACCATGTTGCTTGCAAAGTATTGTTGGATATATTCAAACACAAAACTGTTAATAATTAGTCATTTTTGCCACAACATCCCTCGTTTTTACCAATTTCCAGAAAACTTTCATCTCATCGCAAATGCAAGTGAATGCATACATACTTATTAATATCCCATGATAGGATATTGCCGTCAAATCCTGACGTGACGAGTAAATTAGAATCTGGTGAGTATTCAATATTCTTCACCCAGCTATGATGGCCTCGCAGGCTACGTATCTTCCTTTTCAGATTACGTATGTCCCACAATGCAACTGTCTTGTCATCTGAGCAAGTTGCAAACAGCCTAGTATCCAAAAACCTGTGAATCAATGAAAATTTGTTCTCATTTATATTTCAATTTTATCTATGGTTCACTCAGTCCCAGTAGAAGAGGTCATTCAATCCTGATCCTGTGTGGTGACCTGACCATGAAGGACAAAGGTCAAATTGCCCTAACCAGTACAGATCAGGAAACTCTGATTGGTAAGTGCAGACCCTCTGTGGATCACCTAACATTTCAGGATATCAACTTTCTTGCTATATAATAATCTCCTGGTTTTCCATGCAGCGCAGCAATTACCGGTACAGTTTACAATTGGTAACTTAAATTTGAATACATTGTCAGCAAAGTAGGAGGTTGAGGCGGTGCCTAGTGTTTCTTGAACCTCTTGTTGAAAACACTTCTCAATTGATCCACATACAGTGTAATTAACAGACAGTCTTCATTCTACAGGGTCCATTCATGCAAAGTCACTTAAAATTCAAGAAGTTTCAAGGACTTCAGCAGTTTTCAAGGACCTTTTTAACCACAAAATACAATTTTCTAGGTGTCATTTTTACAATATCATTTTTATCATTTTTAGTTTACATACCATTTTTATGATATTGTGACTGATCATCTTGTCATCTTTGAAAACTTTCGGTGGCTTACCTATTTTCCAGGACTCTCCAAGACTCACTTTCATTTTGTCACCTTCCATGAGGGCAAGGACCCTGCTTCTACTGTCTATACTCCAACCTACCTGTGGTAAAACTGTGAAAACTTTACTCACCTGACAAAATTGACACAATTATCATGTGCGTCGTTGATCGTGGTGATATGCTCTGAGGACAATGGATCACATATCTTGACGCTTTTCTTCTCACACGCAGCAACAAGATAACTCCTGCAAGATCAGAATGTACAGTACATGAATGATATTCACGCTATAAAAGTTTAAATTCTACTTTTATTAGATTTTTTCAAATCAAGAATATAAGTAAGCGTCAGAGTTTGTGAATTTTGAAGGATAAGTTTTGGCAGATGTAGATCAGTTTAACCTTTTGACTTGACAGCAGTGTTTGGGATGAGTTGATTCCGGGATAGTCTTGCCCGGAATCTATGGATTAGGCATTCTTTGAAACTCAGGTGATACAAGCTGAATATCCAAATTAATCAAGGTATGGCACATCCCATAGGCATGAGTGTGCACAAAAACTGGGGCTGTGTAGAAATATACAGTCGCCGATGCCTGGTGGTGCTGAATTCTTCACAGGAATTGCAGGCACTGGACTGGAAATCTAGAATTGCATTGGCAAACACTGAATTGACTTGTTCTTGTTAGCAATTTGATGAAAACCTCATAATGTCTGTGATCTATTGCCCTATCATTAACATTAATCAAGCCACAATTTTCCATTGAATGAATTCCACATGGAAATTAATTTAACATGGTGACTTTGAGACAAAATGACACTTTTAAATGGCAAGGGACAGGGGAGACCCATTGAACAAAGTGGTTTGTCAACAAGTTGGCTTGTGACAAAATGTTTTTGGAAGGAAGTGTCGAAGTCCCTTTTGTCCAAAATCATGTCTTATATCTGCATACAGGTCTGTGTATTCCAAAACCTTACAGTTCGTAGCACTGTGTGCAGGTCCGCGCATTGTTCACAGATAACATCATCAACAAAGGTTAGATGTGTAGCAGTCATTTAACAACACACGTACCTGCACACAGAGCTCTACAGTATGGTATACGGCCTCTAACTAAACATGCTATATCTGGTAGGCTATGTGACATTAGAAACACAGATCTACACCTGTATGTGGCAGCGCCATGGTGGTGGCAGGGCTGTGGTATAGTTGTAACCATGGACATACCACCTCCATTCTGTGACCATGCATGCTTGGTGCAGAACATATGCCAATGTATAGATGGGCAATATCATGAATTTATTACATTCCTCATATTTCGAACATCATGCACTCCATAGGATTCGATGGTATCTCACTGATGACCTTGCAGGCCACATAGTCATCATTAAACTGAAAGCGAACCAGGACTTTTTCCAACTTGACAACAGGATTTAAAAATTATAAAATTACATATTTTACTTAGGAAATACTGTTGTTACAAAATTATGCGAAAACATTTGATAAACCAAATAACAGTGATTTAAATATATTAATGTGCCGTTTGATGATGAAAATCGTTCTACTTTTTCAACAGATTTTTCATCTAAAATGGAAATAAATCATAAAAATGTCATTTGTACATAAACCAAAAAATTTGGAGAGAAAATGTCAGAGGCATGTAATAAAAACATTATAGCCCAATCATGGGACTACCATTTGCCCTCCTTACGTCAGGCAAATAGTCACCTACCCATATATATATATATATATATATATATATATATATATATATATATATATATATATATATATATATATATATATATATATATATATATATATATATATATATAGATAGATAGATAGATATATAGATAGATATAGATATAGATATATAGAGATAGATAGATAGATAGATAGATAGATAGATAGAGATATATAGATATATAGACTAAGACATTACATATGATATCATTATTACCCATCGGGAGAGAACTCAAGATTAAATATTGATCCATGTTCTTCAACGGCTGTACATAACGGGGATCCGATTCTCTTCACTGGCGACATTACGGAATACAATTTGGATACAAAGTCATCTTGTTCCCGGCCTCTGTCAGCCCTGTCTGTCGTGCCACGCTCCCGTTCTTGCAGCCACTTCCAAGGTGCTATCGGTTTCTTCGCCGTATCCGATCGGTATTCGACTACTTTCATATGTTCAGATTTTATGGTATACATGGTTATATACTCCTAAAATTAAACTTTCCTTTAGCAAAATCGCATTTTTAACGTAGCCTGCGCAATTGATAACCCTACAATTAGTAGGTTAATGGCCAGAACCAAGATCTTTTTATCTAAAATTAAGAGATGTCCAGCCTAATAAGTACTCCCTAACCTAATCAAAATGACATCGTTGTCCTCAAAATGATGTAATATAAATCGATATTAACAGGAAAGAACATATTATTCAATGATTGGTGAAGATTGACTCTAATAATTTCAACATATGTATCATAGAAATTCTGATAAGATTCCGTGGCCGATGGCATTCCCGACTTCATTTTGTTGTGTCTGTCACAAAACACGCTCACCAACGAACCGTTAGGTGGCCGTTCGATTGTTTGCAGTTCACTTCCTACAACATGTGCAACGGTGTGTCTATTCCCACTTCCCGGCCAAAAGAACTCAACCGTGCAACTGTCGAAGATGCAGATGAGAACCGCAGAAAGCATCCAAGTTATGTTTTCTGCAACTTTCACGCAGTCGGTGGTTCAATCACTGACAACTGAGCATGTGCGCGTCAACGAGGAAATGATATCCACAATCGATTATTCAGATTGGGAAGTTCATTTGAAAGTATATGCTAACCATTGGTGGCGCTGTGTAATGTTATTATTTACGTACGTGCCGACACAGATTTCAGGGCATCCAGGTCAATGACTCAGTATCTAGAGCTGGCTCACAACATCGACATGCGGGCTATCCAAAGAATGCAATACGTCGTCCGCCTTACAGAAATCCGCGCTGGAGAAAATGGAAGGAGACAGTGACGTTATTACGCCATTTCAGAGTGCAGAAGCAGATCCCGTTGAAGTGAGCGGATCATCAAGAGACCACGGGCAAAGGGAAGACTCCAAAGAGCTCGATGCAGAACAATCGCAGCATGTGGAAGGTACATAAATTTCTAAGTCTAGCGTGGCATAAAGATCACTCGCAAAAAATTTGGCATTTTAATTTGCGTAATAGCAACAGCATTTCCGCCCTGCTACCCTGGATCCAACTTCCAAACGCTGCGCGTTTCAAACATTCAGCTGCCGGCTTTTCCCAGCGTTGGCCAATTTACAGCGCTTCTCTCTGACAGGTCGGCAGGAGGGCTTTCGTTTGCCCGCCTGTTCAATGTGTTCATCCCTTCTGATCGAATGAAATGTGTGAAAGGAACCCGTAATTGAAGAGTTAAAAATCTGATTGTAGAAAGGAAATTTCTTTAACATCTGTGCTGTCAAATACAAATGTAAAATAATATTACCCATTTTACATTTAATATTATCCTTCAACTCACAAATTGCTATTCATATAGTCTCTCGTAAAGTTCAAGGCTACACGTCATCATGGGAATGGACATCTGTCATTATCATCATGACTGCTTGACATTGATGGGCTGGCATAATAATCATCAGTCATAAATTGGTGTTTTGAGATTTTAAGAGAAGTGAGCAGTGACAGTTGCGAATGGTTTATTAATCAGAAGCAGCAATCAGGAGAACAATCCTAGCATTACTGGACAAGACACAGAGGACTGCCCAGCCATTTCCAGACAAGGGACAGAGGGAATACATTTTACTTGCATCCTCAAGGGCAAGACTAAAGTTTAGTGGACCCGAAGAAATTTTGTTTCAATTGTTAGTAACCTAGGGAGTCCACTCATACCACTCATTTATTAGACTTACATATCACATATTATTTAGAGCCCCCAAGAAAATGTTTCAGTTCACAACCAAAAGTGTAATCACTAATCGTAAGTCTGTAGTTGCAAAGTTGCGAAAGGCCGCAAAAGATACAATTGTTATAAGGTTGATGTAAAATTAATTGAAATTTTATAATTTTGTGACATACTTTGATTTATATCATCAGTTTTTCTGTAATTGATCAGAATTAGGGTAAAACAATTCTGTAACTGCAGACATGATTGAGTATAATGCTAATACATTCTTGTCACGATTACAACAATGCTGGTCACGTAACTGGTTTAATGACATGTTTAATTGATCAGGAATAGGTTGCAGTCTTGCCATATATGACACTTGAGTATGCCATGATAGATGTCATTGAATTCTGATCGCACAGACACAATGCTAGTCGTGTATCCATTTTGAAGACCTATCCAATTGATAGGGGTTGAGTCATTCTAATGCCATAAATGATGGCTGGATATGTTGTGATTGATGTTATCAAATTCTCTCTACGACAAAAGTATTTTGTAATGCATATTCAATTGATAAGTTTTGGGTTTCAGTACTGCCATAAATGACATTTACATGTACTTTATTTATGTTCCATTCTTTCTGAAGCCTACACAGATGTTACTGAGTATCATATTGATGAAGACTATAAACTTTGAAATTTTCATTCCGTTGGCTGACTAGCAGACTGTGAAAAATATTCCAACTGAGCCAGTTAATCCTTAGAGGTTCTTTCCTTATAGAGTTATATTTAAATAATCAGTCTACCAGCATTCATGAATGTCAACTTCTTTGGATTTTAATAAGATAATTAAATCCCAAGCTTCAGCCTTGCATTTATAGGTTTGTAACCTGTTCATCTCTTTCCATGAGTTCCATGTGCGAATACACAATCTGAAACTAGAATATGATAAGACCAAATCATGGTAATAGAGAAGGTAGCAGGACTTAGGAAACCTTGGTCAACATCGAGTAATATTAACACGTAAGCATTATCTTGAGGACACCTTTCTATTGATTGGTTTGAGAAGACACGCTAACTCACATTAATTATATCAGACAAACTGTCCATTAGGTGCGTTTGAAGTATGTATTTTCCATATACTCATACAAAACATGTACTTCAAAAATTAGATGAGCTGCAACTGTTTATTGTTCAATGATCAGTGTGAGCTTTTCACCAGGTTTTGTGTATTTTATTTCTTTGATATAACTCCTATAATTTATTTTCCATATACTCATACAAAACATGTACTTTGAAAATTAGATGAGCTGCAACTGTTTATTGTTCAATGATCAGTGTGAGCTTTTCACCAGGTTTTGTGTATTTTATTTCTTTGATATAACTCCTATAATTTATTTTCCATATACTCATACAAAACATGTACTTCAAAAATTAGATGAGCTGCAACTGTTTATTGTTCAATGATCAGTGTGAGCTTTTCACCAGGTTTTGTGTATTTTATTTCTTTGATATAACTCCTATAATTTATTTTCCATATACTCATACAAAACATGTACTTCAAAAATTAGATGAGCTGCAACTGTTTATTGTTCAATGATCAGTGTGAGCTTTTCACCAGGTTTTGTGTATTTTATTTCTTTGATATAACTCCTATAATTTATTTTCCATATACTCATACAAAACATGTACTTCAAAAATTAGATGAGCTGCAACTGTTTATTGTTCAATGATCAGTGTGAGCTTTTCACCAGGTTTTGTGTATTTTATTTCTTTGATATAACTCCTACAGATACAAAAGCCCCAGAAGAGGAGAAAGTTGAGACCCTTCCACAGAAAGATGAGAATGCTGAACCTCTAAACGAAAGCACTATGGAAGATACCATGCAAGGGGTGAAGGACGACGATACCATGGATGATGATGTCATGGAGAGGAAAACTGGTGAGGAAGAAAAATCTGCAAAGGAAGAGGAGAAAGGAGAAACCAAGCCAGGAACTGACAGCATCATGGATAGTGCCAAGTCTTTTTTCCATTCTCTCTTGCCAGAAAACCAGACTGTTCTCACACAGGATACCTTAAAGAATGCACTGTCTGGTGCTGCCATGTCAGCCAATAAAGTCAAACAGATCAAAGTGATGGAAAAGATACTCTCCCAAAGTATGCATAGTTTTTAATCACTCACTCACTAGTATTAGGCTGTTACTTTCAAAAGTTTGCATTGCTGCGATATGGTACCTTCATGTCGTTCTTGGTGACCTATTTTTGTATAGGAATGACAATATGTTACTTCAATATGATGTGATAGGATTTAAACATCTTTGAGCCAAAAAGTTGGCCCTGCATTCTTTAAGTAGTGAAAAAATCATCAAGTTGGCTGTAGAAGGAGTAGTCATCGTAACCCGACTATAATTATGCAAAGGCAGAGTGCCCATCCCCCCCCCCCCACCCACCCCCAGTGATCAAGGTGGACATGAAAGTGCCATCTTGTGACAAAGTAGCTCAAATTTTCAATGAGAAAGTTTATGACCATACATGATCCCTCTTTCACTCAGAGTGAATTAATACTTGCCATCCATTTTTCAGTATCAGTCATATGGATGCCATAACTCACGATAAAGGGTTTTGAGTGGATTCCTTTGGAATTCTAACTTTAAAATTTGTGACGTGAGAGTGCATGTTATGAATGACCATGAAAGGTTTCCAAATATTCTAACACCTCTATATGTAGTTTGTGTCATAGGGGTTCATTGTAAACAATGATTTTTACCAAGTAGTTGTAGTGAAAGTTTAGGCTGATCAGTGTTTTGTATTTAATACATAGGTGAAGCTCTAACCGAAGATGAGTTTATTGGGAAGGCTGTCAACCTGGCTGAAGGCATTCTACCAGAAGAACTTGGAAATCTTGCAGATCTCGGAAATTTAGATACAGACATTGATCTTGAAGAGTATGAAAAAGCAACTCCTGCACAGAAGGTATGAACCATCAGAGCTGTAGGAGAATGAGTTGACATACGAAACCATGTGAAATGAAGTAGCACAGAGTCAGCATGTTAAAATTCTGTTGAACAAGTTTTTATCTTTAACTGCTCTTATTGCCCAAGTCCTGTCTCTCACAAGTATATAAATTTTGGTATTTGTAGTGTACTGATAGTATAGGACTGCCAAGTTGTGAAGTCAAATAGCAAAATTCATAAATTTGTTTTCTGAAGATTACCTGTAATAAGCTGTCATGTGATATGGGATACAATTTTCAAAATTTTGTCAAATCACAGGGTTCTTCTGTCATTTCTTGATTTGTTTACTTGGTAATATTAACTTGTCTTTCATTTGGCATGTGAGTGTAGACTTTATTTGCTTTTTCATACACATTTACTTATTGGAAAAATTTCTGTACTTTGCAGATAATGAAGTACCCTGGCTACACAGTGAAAAGTGCTGTCAATTACGTGGTTGACCTGGTCTCAAATAAAGGCTTATCATGGCTTCACAGCATGATACCAACACAGCAGATCCAGACCCTCCTGCTCATCTTCCTGTACAGCATCTGCACCAGAGACACCGTCCTGTTTGTGGTTCCCCTCTTCCTCCAGTACATCTCCTTCTTCTCCCTGATCATCTGCACCTTGCAGATGTTCCAAGGCAAGAAGAAGAGTCTTAATCTCAAGGTGTGGGCCGAGATGCTGAAGGAACAGCTTGGCAGCGAACAGAGCCAGTCGACTGAGTCACAGTTTGCTGCGCCATCAGTCAAACCGTATCTGAGTTTTGCCACGGCACTTCTGATGTTTGTTGTCACATTTCCTTTTGTCAGCCCTGACTGGGCCCCTTACTCAGAATTTACAATCGTGGCTGTCTTTTTCACATTCACATGTTTCGTTGGCCTCGATGACTCTGATGATCATCTCACAATGCATTCAATGATAATTCAAGTGATCTCAGCTGTCTACTCTCACATTGAAGGTACAAGCTACAGCCGTGAGGGCCCACTGTCGTATATTTTCCATGCATTCACTTGCTGTTCTACGTCAGTCAGTTTTGCAGATGGATTCCACCTGCACCTGGGTCCCTCCACCATCATCCATTTGCTAGTTCCGGTCTTGCTCATCCGCCTAGCTTTTCAGAAATCAGGTCGAGGGGTCCACCAGGTGTTGCTGCCGCATCTGGTGTGTGTAATGTGGCTGCAATTAGCTGTGACGTGCTTTGCTGATGCAACATCGTGGGGGTTGATGAGAGGTTTGTTTGGTTGGTGGGCCATGGTGTTCTTAGCTCCACTGATGGTACTCTTTACTCTATTGGGCTTAGTTGTGTGGTTCATCAAGGCAGTTTTTATAACCGGTTCGGCGCTTAAGATTCTGATCTCTCTGATCATGCTTGGTGCTGTCTTAGGCTTGCCTGTGTATCTTAGTAAGGGCCTTCAACTGCCGTTCACTGTCAGCAAAAACATCATGACTACTGTTCTGATGGTGGCCGGAATACTATCACTCTTTCCAGCCTTGTTTATGACCCTGCGCCAGCCACGACCTGCGACCTCGGTGCTGATGTGGGAGGACTATCACAGGTTATGCGGGCCGGGCGTCATAGAGCAAGGCAGTATGGTCAACGCCCAGATGCTTTGTAGGCACCTGCAGGGGCACTGGATCACATGGCAGGGTAACGTGACCGGAGTAAAGGTCACCAGCATTGACAACAAGGCTGAAACAATGTTCTCGGTATTGCCCTCGCTGATAGGCAACTGGTTCAGCTGCGTCTACGGTGATCCCTTTCCCGACTGCTCCAACGAGGCGCAAAATGTCTCCCAGTCTGATAAGCTTCTTTGTGAAATGAAAGCAATCACGGGCCGGGACTGTCACATGACTCATTTTGATACACTGACTTTCCAAGTCAGCGTCAAAATGAGGATACAGAGCGGCAAATCCAATGTAATCAACTTGATCGCCCCACACACGTTCAAGGATACAGTATTCCCATTAAAATCTGGTAACATCATTGAATTCGGGGGCACACTGACCTCGAATCTCGGTCAGCCAAATTTAATGGCTACACTGTATTCTCTTACATGTTTAAATTGCAATGCCACTTCAGCTGTACAGGCCGCAGGATACCATACTCAGACTTTCACAGAGCAGATCATGGACGCCGTTGGATTCACTTTTAATTTTTTCTTCTCTCCAGTTCTGTCAGCAACTGCTGATGAGATTGCAACTCACATCAGTTAATCCTCTTTGTACCAGGCTCCGCAGACAAAGCATAGAAATAAATGCAACTTGAGAGAAAGAGGATTATTCTTACGCTTAAGTGCCGTTTTCTTGCCATATTATTGTATACATATAGAGTACTTTTCCTGCAACTTCTCTGCACTGCTGATCTTTTGAATTAGGATTCTTGCCTCTAGGTGGCGCCATTATAGCAGGCATTCTTTATTTCCCATGTGCCTTTTCAAAACAAAGGCAGCTGCCCCGTGGTCATGTAGCATGTGTTTATTGTTATCATGCCAGATTTTCTTGATGCACAACCATAATGACATTTATTATGACATGCATGTGATAATACATAAATATCCTTCTCCGTATTGTCATTAATCTTTGTAATATACCCTTGATTAGATCTCTAAAGCTTCTTTGATCATCCATTACAAATCTGCAGTGTTGTTAAAGCTGTCTCTATTAAAAGAGATATGTCTGTGTGTCCATTGTAATCTCTATGACACAGACACGTTCCAGTCCACAGTTGTGCTCTTGTGCCACAAACATCTGGCTTATTCAACTTAAATGTGAAAGGTATTCTGGATCCATGCGTTAGAATGATTTCAAGGGAAGGGGGGATGAGTCTAGTAATGCCGAGTTGACAACAGCTCAGTGTGCAGAACCCAGGTTCATCATTTTGTTTCATTTGTCAAAAACAGTCTGTAGGTGGCATTTTGCAGCCTCAGTACACTGTGGCGTGGTCTTGCCAGTGCAATAGAGATCACAAAGCAAACTTAAGAATTGCCAAATCAAGCCAGTTGTTAATTGAGCAACACCCCCAAATTTTATTGCCATTTTGAGTAAAATTTAGAATGAGATACATACACAATTTACTTCAATTCAAGCTTAGCTTATACACTTCAATCACTGAGCATGGTTTTGCTGAGAGCTGTACCCAGGTAAATTTGAGGATGGTTCCCACTCATGTTTTTTGGGTTTCCAAATAGTGTATCAATGCAATCCTACAAGGACAGGACAGAAATGGTACCAGGTTCCCAAATTACATATCTAGATTCCCACATCTCAGCAAACATTGAGACTCGGCGAGAAAGTTCTGTCTATATACATCATGTGGTGTACACACTTCACTTGTATCTACCTACCCTAGTGACATTGGGCCCATCAGTGATTTCAAAAATAAAACTTGCTGGCCATTTTAACATTTACAGGAGCAAGGAGTTGTCTAACTTATAAGGATTTTTATATTGCATCGAGTTTTAACCAAAACAGAACTCATCCATGAATCCTTTGAGGAATAATTTCTTGTGACTTTATCATCCCTCTTCTGTGTTTGTTATGAGTTCAGCTTTCATAAATTGAGTAGATTATTCCAAATCTTAACTCTCATGAACTTCAAGCTATGAATGCACACGTTACACTATGTGTCATGCTTACCATACAGTACGTTTTGTGCCTACAGTGAAGGGACAGTAGCTGTAACTTTTGACACCATTGTCATTATTGTTGATCTAAAAAACTTGATTTTATTATTCATCTTCCACATGTATACAAGGAGTCAGGCTCACCAACATGGTGTACCATGCAATATATGCAATGTTAATGTTGACAAGTAAACTCTTGTACGGACTGAAATGCAGTTAACAACAATAATATTGGATATTCCGTACATAAAGACCGTGTTGATGAGTTGAAGACAAGATGCCTTGACATAATTTGGGAAGAAAACAAGAAACAAAAATAATTGACAATAGACCAAAAGTTACAGCTAACAGAAATATGTGTGACAGTACTTGCAAGTTGAGTTTTGAATGTGTAAAATGTCATTTGCAAATTAATCACAAAAATTTACATTTCATGACTCAATAGCCCCTTTCAGTTTATAACATTTAAACAGTCATTATTGCAATGCAAAACTGATATGTAAGTGCTAATTTAAAAGTCTGTAATAGTATTTGTTTATTGCAATTTTATGGATTATCTCTATAATTTATATTTTCAGATGCGTTTTAAAATCATTTGCAAGTTCAACAATACTATGGTGCTTTCAGCTTACATTTTTTGCAGTATTAAAGAGTAGCATTTACAATTCGATTATGCAAATTATTTGGCTATGCAAATATTATGTTAATGAGACAGGAAACCAGAGAAATGTAGCACATTCTGCTTCCTGTGATATGGAAGAAACTGAAGTTTCAATCCATTGGCTAACATTTCATGTGTACCAATATTGTAGTAACACATGTTTTGCTTAATGCTCAGATGTCCTTGAAAAGTGACATGAATAAATCACACAGATATAATGAAGTGAAGAAAAGCATTGTCGGGGACACTTGTGTAAGGGGATAGTTTCTGCAGATGTCTGTAATGTTTGAAGCCCACATGGATTCTTCAATCCCCAATCTGAAGTCAATGACTTGTGTGCTGTAGTCATTAGTATGATGTGTTTCATATCACAAGGAGAACTGTTGGATAACTGGAACTGTGTAATATTATGACAGTGATAACAGACATGATCGCGAAGATGTCATTTCTAGATTAGGCTGTGAGATGATGGTAGGATTCGAGATGTGTGGCCTGGATGGTGACAGTTTACCGAATAATTTTAAGTGATTTTTCTCATGATGGCTTAGGTGATTGCAGCAAAAGCTTGAACAATTTCCATTGTCTTGTGTATGCTATATAAAATATTTGATCTTAAAAATTTTGTATGTCTTCCCCAGTGTCAACCACATTTCTTCCTGTTTTCAATTATTAAAATCAGATTGTATGTGTATTATGAATATTTATATATCTTGCAGCCATTGCATCTTGCATGTCACTGCTGACTGGTGCCTTGAAATTCAGGCCTACTACAGCGTGGCTCGTCTTCCTCTCTTTAGTGCAAGCGTTTTGCAATATATGTGTCAAAAACATCTGGTGACATTATATGCAAATTGAACAAAAAGCAAAATTTACATAGGATAGTATGTGAAGATCCGAAACATTGCAAGTAATTTCTCATTAAGGTCTGTATTTGATCTGACAGTTTACAAATAAAGACTGAGATTGCTTCTCATTTTCCTTCCATCGGGGAGACTTTGTGATGCTCGTTAATATGGTGTCGACTACATCTGCTGTGAGAGGGTTCTATTTCAACTTCTCAGGGTTTTTTAATGAGTGCAATCCTAAATCAAAAGGGAATTCACGTATCAAAAGTGAAACTTCAGCTCGTCTTCCCTTTAATTTTAAAACAAAGCGCATTGTTCGTTTTTGACACCCGGATATTCTGCGAAACCGCGGGAATATTTTCTTCGGCAATGAACGAGTACAGAATCTACGTGCACGGATTGCCCAATGCCCCGTCGGCTATCCATCTTTAGGTCTATGTCCCAAAATAATGTCTGTAGAGGCCAGGGAGGAAGATGGGTCCCCATTTTCACAAACGCTTGACGGCTCGGGTTGTTAATTTCACCAAAAAGAAAATTCCCCATAGCCATTATTTTATGACACTATGACACTGAACTTGTGTCAAAGTCCCGGACAGTAAATATCTGTCCCAAAAGGCCATTCTCTTTTTTTAGTATTTCGCCCGAGGTTTGTGGTTTTACCAGTCGAAAGGATCGGAACGTATTAAGTTTTCCTGAAAGAAAAATATAACCCATCCGCCAGGTTAAGTAACCAAGCGGCGAAATATTGTATGCTGGTCGCTTTATACTAACTATGGTGGTGAGTTGTATACGGAACGATTGTTCAACAACTCATTACGACGTAAACCTGGTACCACGCAGATTAAATATTGCATCGTCGTCTGGGATCGATGATATGACCTTTGGATGGGAGGCAGAGGACGTTGGAACCTGTAGCATTAAAATTCAAATTCAATTAAAATTCAATAGATGTGCTAAGTTGAGAGTACGTTGTAGCATAGATAAAATTTACATAGGATAGTATGTGAAGATCCGAAACATTGCAAGTAATTTCTCACTGAGGTCTGTATTTGATCTGACAGTTTACAAATAAAGACTGAGATTGCTTCTCAGTTTCCTTCCATCGGGGAGACTTTGTGATGCTCGTTAATATGGTGTCGACTACATCTGCTGTGAGAGGGTTCTATTTCAACATCTCAGGTTTTTTCAATGAGTGCAATCCTAAATCAAAAGGGAATTCACGTATCAAAAGTGAAACTTCAGCTCGTCTTCCCTTTAATTTTAAAACAAAGCGCATTGTTCGTTTTTGACACCCGGATATTCTGCGAAACCGCGGGAATATTTTCTTCGGCAATGAACGAGTACAGAATCTACGTGCACGGATTGCCCAATGCCCCGTCGGCTATCCATCTTTAGGTCTATGTCCCAAAATAATGTCTGTAGAGGCCAGGGAGGAAGATGGGTCCCCATTTTCACAAACGCTTGACGGCTCGGGTTGTTAATTTCACTAACCAGAAATTCCCCTGACCCGTACGACACTATGACACTGAACTTGTGTCACAGTCACGGACAGACTGTGTAGCATAGAACGGCCTCAACACATTTGCTTTCAAAATATTCAAATCATAGACCTAGACCCTCGAGAAAAACGGTTTTTCTCGAGGGTCTATGATTAAATGTATTCATTAAAGATATCCATTTATTTGTTTGTGTTCCGTATACACTTGCAAAGAATTCATAAGCACTAAGGAAAGGCAATGTCTACATCAAAGTTTGAAGTATTGTCGGGGAAAATCCGTAAAAAAGTAAAATTATTTGTCCCAAACGGCCATTCTTCTTTTTCAGTATTTTTATCCGAGCTTCATGATTTTACCAGTTGTACGGATCGGAACAAATTAAGTTTTCCTGAAAGAAAAGTATAATCCCATCCGCCAAGTTTAGTAACCAAGCGGCGAAATATTGTATGCAGCCGGTCGCTATATATGGTGGTGAATTGTAGTATATACGGAACGATTGTTCAACAACACATAACGACATAGACCTGATACCAGACATATTAAATATTGCATCGTCGTCTGGGATCGATGATATGACCTTTGGATGGGAGGCAGAGGACGTTGGAACCCATAGCATTAAAATTCAATAGATGTGCTAAGTTGAGAGTACGTTGTAGCATAATAATACCATAGCTGCCGTATGTTGCTTAGGACAGCTCGACCGCTCGACCGCGTACCTTGCCATAATTATGCGATACGCATAACGAAAATACTGTTTTAGTCCATCGAAAGGACAACTGTTTGTGACATTTTCATATCATTTCATAAACATTTGACTATATGGGGTTTGTGCACATATAATATTTAGAATATAGGGTGTCACTGACGTTATTTGTCGACGGTATTTAGCGTAGAACACGTGCTGTCAGTGAGTCAATTTAAGTGGTCCGATGCCACTCGGCTCATACTTGCTTCCATGAAGGTTTTATTGAAATATATCTGTTTTGCATTCTTAAATTGCTATCATATATTCCTTTTTTTGGTACTTGCTAACGGTAATAGTATTGAAGTTAAATTTGAATACCTTATTATACATTTAATGCTTAGTATTGAAAGGTTTTCAATTGCTTTTGTGATCCATGGCTTGCGACTTTTATTTTCTTTAACTATTTTGGTGATAGTTGGTGCATGCGCACTGCTGATTCCGTTGAAAATTGATTGGAACTTTTCATACGCTAAATGTACATCTGTACTGTAGTAGACACTTTTCCAAATTGCATTTGTAAGATCCTCACAGAAGTCTAAAGCATTGAAGGATTTCAAATGTTTAAACGAAAACCACCGGTATCTTTGATATCTCAATTTAATTTGGAAGTTTTTATAGGAACTATTCGCGATCCCAGGGATTGCCTTTGTTCTAGTTTGTAAGAGGATTGTGTAGGTGTGATAGCCTTTTGTTTTCCATTGAAATTGTAATCTGGTGGGTAAATTTTCTGATGAGACAATCTGGTGCCAACACATGCCTTTAATGGTGCAAATATAGGAATGATCTGATATGTCGGTAGTCATGGTGCCGGCTGTGATTGGCCACAGATTAACATTTGTATAAATACGATCAATCAAAGATTCTAACGCACTCGTCACTCTGGTAGGTGTTGAAGGAAATGACTCGTGGTATTAGAGTAATGTTTTTTTCGTGACATAGAATGTTAAAACCATGCTTTAGAAGCAAGAGAGAATAAAGGTATTTTTACAATCGCAAGTTCCAATAGTATGCCGATGTCGGATACTGTCTTAAAATGCCGCAAAATGAGCCGGAGATTAAATATAATTTATAATTTTTTCGACTAAACATGTTCACCCCAATTTCCTGTAAATAGGTCCACAATCATCATTGATAACAATTGGTTTAGGCCAAATCATGGTGGTGAGAGGGTTAGACACTCACACTATAGGAAAACATTGTGAGGTTGGAGCGAGAAAGTGATGCTCACTGAGAAAATTAACATTCTCACTGTACTTGGTGAGAATTTCCAGTGTTACTGGTGAGAATCTGCTGTCATACTTGATTCTCAATCAGAAGTGCATTTTCTCACTGCTCACCGGTGAGAATTAAAAACTTCTCACCGGTAGCGTTGAGATAACAAGAAATCCTTACCAATTGCGAGAAAGCGTTACTTTCTCGCTCCAGTCTCGCAATTGATTCCTATGTGTCATCACGATCTTTGTAGGTCATTACACAACCAAATTTATACTTTGCCGAAGCAATATTTATAATGTATTTTTCATCCCATACTTTTGGCGCTGCGTGCTACAACAACGATCAAAGCAATTCACCAATTCTTTAAATTAAAGAAAAGTTCCCACCACTCTGGCGTCAGAAAGTCAGAGGTACGATATTACTTCTCTCCAGCTTATTGGAAATAAGTCTTTTTCACTTTGTAGATATAGCAAAGTTCGTCGATATATTGTAGAAAAAAAGAAAACAGCGAAAACTTTAATTCATTCAGTAGATGTATTTTATTAACTCTCGTAAAGCAGTTAAACATTTCATTTGTTGTTGAAGTCACACACAAACTTCTAAGTAAATGATTTCAGGTACAGTTGACTTCTACGGCCGTGCTGTAGAGTTTAGATACTAAAAATTAGTGCGCTGTGAAAACATCATACTCTTTATCTTGAAGGAGTGATGGAGGTACAAGCCGTTTACCAGACAACCTAAAACCTTTTCTAACTAGTTTTCTTGTCTGTGAATCCATATAAAACAATAGACAAGCTGAATAGTCAGAAATTTCCAAGCGTTAAGTTAAGATTATGCATCGCAGAAAACTAGCGGGTCCTAGCTACAACAAGGTCATTTGTGAGATAAACGTTTGGATTCAAAGAAACGTGGATTTGTTTTTCATTTATATCATCACCAAAGAAAAATGAAAATTATTTATGATCGTAAAGTGGGGATGTAAACAAGATAGATCGAGTTACCAAAGACGTATTTTTTTCTCGGTCCTATTATTATCGCTTGTCATAGAACGGTACATGAATAGCACCGCATAATATAGGATCGGTTTTATATTTAATACCGGGTAGCAAGACTAATATTCGAATTCGTCAATCTTGTTCGAGCTTGTACCTTCAACACAGATACTCTCGCAGAATACAGTACACAATTTTTTAAAAGTCATTTCTACATACATGGACAAAACAGACATAACCTGCCCTAAAATTATTCGTAACTTGTTCGCTTCTCTGTTAAATATACGATCAATCGATCTTTGAAATTCACCATGGCCAATTGTTCCGCTTTTTCAAAGAAAATGTGCGACTGGTCGTAAAAGGTTGCACTGGCGGGCAGAAACCGTAGGATGTACGGGGCTGGTCTTTGGAGGCTATCGTGTCGAGTGACGACTGTGGTAGACAATCAAGCTTTGTTTGCAGTAGGACATATGGCGGTTCATATAATTTGGAACTGTCATTCTCACGGGTTCTTACCTATAAATAATTCGTTGTCGTAACAGTCACAAATTTACCGAAGTTTTGCTTTTACAAACAGTAGACAGAATATCAAAATTTCTTTACTTGCGCAAGTTGCGGCGACTACGAAATGCATGATGCGGGACCCTGAAGTGAGGTCGAATTATGCACGTCACTCGTGATGCTGTCGTGTATTACAGTCGGTGCAAAATGGTCAGTCATTAAAAGATTAAAATTCGTTATTGAATACACACAAAAATTGTACAGTTGGTTTTTATGGCCATGTGATGAATTGATCGAATACACCGACAACACACACAGCGGCATTAACTGTGTTATCGTTACATACGGGTTCATACGCCGCTCCCGAGTGTGTACAGTATGGTCAAACTGAGATGTAGGAGTACTGTCTGTCGGTAGTATACGTATCTTTGTAACTATGGTAATGCATAAAAACTGCAGAAAAACATATCTTTTCCCGCATTTTACTAAAAGGACAACATACGTCGGCTAAATATAAACACCATTTCCTACAGACTTCGAGCTTGCAATCACATTTGCTTGAACGTAGTTAATACTTTAACAATACAATATGCATTAAAAATATGTTAATACTATAACAGTGCAATATGCATACAAATATTCAGAAATGGCCTCCCAAATCCAAGACAAAATACACACATCTTATAACAGTAGTATCATTATAAAAGTAGTGTTTTGCGTTTTGATTTCAGATGAGAGTGTCTTTTGATTTGTACAACCTTCAGAGCATACCGAGCGTTACTTTATATCTTTTGGAAAATCTTTGGTTTGGTGGGTTTACCACGTGTTCTAGACTAAAACAATCCTCTGGGGTTTTTTCCCGGTGTGGACTAAGAAGATACGACGAAAAATCGTCACAATGATAGTTTACACTCAACCAAAATCTAACGACTTTTATATGAGATATAATAAAAGAATCTCGTGTGTAAAAATTCTTAATTCTATTTACATGATATTTACATTATCCATAACGCATAATGGTACGCTTTCTAAAAATAGATATTCGCCTCGCGCGCCAACCCCCCCCCCCCTGTATTTTGTGCATTAAAATACTGCTATATATAATATCTGTACAGTGCTATGTTCATGTTCTATAAAATAATCCTTGAAGTTTATCGTGTGGCCTTTACCAAGGCCCACTGATTTCCCCAGCATTTAAATCCATGCGTTTGCAATAGATGTAGTGTATTAAAGGGATACGGTCGTGACCCATGCGACCAAAGCAAACACTGTATCCGAGGTACGATGACGGTTGATGAAAGTTAACACATGTCTGTCATAATCTGCATCGTATAATTTGATTGTTGCAGCTATGATGAAGAGGTGCATCTAGATATCGTGCACGAAATATATTGTTTGTAAACAAGAAACGCGCACAGGCGCAGTTCCGACGACTGTTTCCCTTTAATTTCGCTTGTACCTGTATTCTATTTAGGTGCTCTAAACGTGATATCCAGCACGTTTGATGCACAAGTTTGCAGTCTGTTCAACATTACGAATATAACAAATGATTCTGAGTAGGAACCCCACTGACTAATAGTGTTCGTAACATTAGTGATTTCCAAGTTCAAGTCGACAATGATATAATACTTTCGTATGGATGATAAAACTTTGACTCAAGCAAACAAAATATTATATCATCGTTGGAAAATTAATTTGTAAAAGATAAATTCTGATCACAAGAATGGCTATTCCGGCCTTTTTGCCAATTACGGATAAGCTGTGTGTGGGCCTGGGATTCAACAATGTTTAATAACTATTTTTCTATGTTTGTAGTTGTGGATACGCTGTTTATTTTGGTTATTAAACTGGAGAATCCCCGGATCCTTCTGTTTTAAAATCAAAGTTTTCATCCGGAGAATTCCAGCATGAGCCAAAAGTACGTTCGATTTGGCAAGAGAAGATCTCGGTATCGAACTATTTCACAAGTCACAACTATTAAAGTAATTATCTTAGTTCCTTGGCCAGGTAGTGGATAATTTACAAGAATTTTCAAATAGTCCTATACATTCAAATCGACTTCATATCCATTATTTTTAAAAGGGCTACATCTCACATAACATGATTCAGCAGTGTCGTGATCAAAATACTGCATGGAGATGCTGCATTCACAGTCTACATGTACGACCTGTGTGCAACACAGTATGCTACCGTTAAAAGGCGATGTCACAGGTAAAAACTCGTTTTAAAGTAAAAGTGTGCGTATGTCAAATGAATCCACTGCTATTCGCCAAGCCAGGGCGATGCATGGGTGTATATGGAAAACGGTGTGTAATACTGTGACAATGCTTTACTCGCCATCGCACTCCGCCCTCACTACTATCTCGGGAAATATACACAGAGTGAGAGATTGACGCCCTCTACAACCTTGGTGCAGTTAGCAGGATTGATAAAGATCCAACGGAGAGGACGAAAAAGAAGCAAACAAGACAAATTCTGTCAACCACGGCTGCTAAGAGTTTCCATTCTTCCATCGCCTGTAAAAAAAGAAGAGGGCATTTGAAAATGTCAATTCATTGAGAGTAAGTCTGTCACCGTCTGAACAAAGGTAAAATTTTAACATAAATTGCCTGAAATGTAAAGTTGGAATATCGTTGCACATTGAATAATCTCAGAAATTTTGTAACAAACGTTGTATTACCTCTTCTTCTGTCTCCTTCCACTGCATTCTTCTGGTGGAGTAGTCCAGAAATGTAGAAACTTTCTTCTCGAACGAGGTCATCGTTTCTTCAGGGTTTTTCTCTTCTTGTCCGAATCGGAAGAGAGCGCTGTCCATCAGTGACTTTTGGAGAGCAACGACGCCATTTGCTCTCCTCTCAGTCCTCGGCGTCTGACTTGCAGTTTCACATTCATAATTGTGGTTTTCGTGAGCTTTGTGATTGTCCAGGGAGACCACATCCACTGTCTCGTTGTCCACTGGCTCGACGGTGTTCGTGACGTTACGCTTGGCACAGACGTAGTGCCTGCCGAGTCCGATGTACGTCGGTAGTTTCTGCAGGAAAACCCTCCTGACCCACGGCGGCATTCGGTAAATCCTGACCGACCGGTGATGGAAATGCAACACCACGACGGACATGATGATCGAAAGCGCGTTCACGGCCATGTTGAACAGGAGGAAGGTGCCGATCAACGGGGAGGAATTCGATGTCGGGGGCATGATTTCCGCCACCAGGAGGCTGAACACGGAGAGGGCAATCAGGACAGAAATGCTCAACGTCATTTTTTCTCCGGAGTCGGGAGGAAGATAAAACACTCCCAGTGTCAAGAGAGACATTGCAACGCAGGGTATTAATATATTCAAGATGTAATATAAAGGTCTCCGGCGAAGAATCAAGGTATATATTATGGTGCTGTATGCTTCATCCGGGCAACACTCGTCGAGGTCAAGCTCCAGTTCAACCGTAGAATTGAAGAATTCCCACTCAACATTTTCCACGTAATTTTCCCTTGGAACGTAATCGTTAATTGGATTCATGAGAACTTCGAAGGCGGTGAATTCCCAGGGTCCGAACGACATCACACAAAACTGCTCATCGAACGGGAAATAGCGAACATCAATGTCACAGGGACTCGACAATTTCCCTGGCGGGGTCACCCACACTTCACCGTCGTTGTACACTGTCACATACTTCCACAAAGGCAGAAGGTACTCTCCGTCGGCACTGGAAAGGCGGGAAATAAATAAGTATAACATTCTATAGGCTGCACATCTTATGATTGTTCTAACTTTGCCTCAAATGATAAACAGTGGAGGATGAATAAAGATAAATATTCTATTGATAATAATTCATTAGCATAAGATCTTAAAACGAAACATATAATTTGCATAAATGAATACTAATCAACCTCGCATCTTGCAATTATTACCAAATGAAGACGGTATATTTTATGCTTTGCAAGGAAATAAGATCCGTCTGTTCTCTTTTTTCTCATCCGTCACGAGATGGCACTGCTCAATTTTTCAAAAAGGCAGTTCTATTTTATAAATTTAGAAATATACAAATGAAAGAATTCATCTCTATCTAAATCGTGCAATAAGCATACGATGAAATGCATTCTTGACGCGTATCCATATTGTAAGGGAACGAGCACAATTAACGGCGGGGGGGGGGGGGCTGGAAGAGAAAATATGTGGTGCAAAAATTTTTTACAGGCCCCCCCTAACACCAGCAAAAATTTTAGTGGCCCCCCCATCACCGGCAACAAAATTTTTGTGGCCCCCCCCCCCCCCCCCGGAAAAAAAAGAAAGATTACATGGGTACAAAGTTGTACACATATATATAATCCTTATAACTTTTAATATATGCTTTAGTGAAAACAACATTCTTGCATTCTTGAAATAAATAATAAACAAATAAATATATAAATAATAAACAAAATAACATATGTTCAAGCTTTACTACTTGTAACACCTACAGCTAGCTTATAGAACAGGAATGCCTGTCAGTACCATGTGAAATTAGCATTCACATGGCTAGTTGGCATGGCTAACTGTATGTGCATAGGGAATAGGCAGTTAGGCAGTACACATTCATTTAAGCTAGCCATTCACATAAATGTGAACGAATGGTTATTTGAATAACGAATGGTTATTTGAACTGTTCACATGTATGTGAACGAACGGTTATTTTGAATGCACATATGAATGACAGGGTCATCCTGGCAGAAAAAGAGCACCATGAAAAGTACTGATTTGACACCAGATTTTACTTTTATTGATGTTGCTGTTACGAATTTGGTAAACATTGTTACATTTGCATGTTTGCAAGGTGTAAGCAAATATCAAATAAGTGAAATCAAATTCCAGTGAAATCGAGTACTTTTTACACAGGCTCTTTTAGTGTACATGTATTATATGATACAATTGGTTAGAGATGTAATTTAACCATATTTGGCCTAAAACTAAGACAGGCCAAACAGAGTTAAAAGCAACTCAGACTCACCTGATCACAGCAAACACAAGCAGACTCACCTTTCCAAACGTTCAAAATAAAAAGCACAAAATAGGCCTATATCTGTAAGTCTGATGACCAATTTAATAAATTTTTGGCTTCAACAAATTTCATAGACACAGTGAAAAGTGATTTAGTCAAAGATTAGTTTTTTAAAAGAGTTCATTTAGCTCTGGCCAAGTCTCGTCTTTCATGTCCTATTTTGTTTTGAAATTTGATATTGAAGACTTCTTTAGGTAGGTCATGATTATTCTTGCCGAATTTTTCTTGGGCCTTGGCTGATATGCACACTGAAATGAAACAGAAAGAAGAGAATGAACTTAGCAACATTTATTAAGACAACAAATTTACAATACAGTTTCAGAACATGTGTGTGATTTGTTACATACACATAGAGGAATTTTTTACATGCATCTTTGCGAGTGCAAAATTAACACATTAAAAGTGTAACATATCTAGAAATGTATTGGGCTTGTGTAAGTTGTATTGACTTGACTAGTTGTTGCCACTGGCCCTAAAGCTCAGGTTAAAAATGTCGGGCCATATACAAAACCAAGCTTCCCAGGAAAACATCAATGTGCAGAGAAAAGCCTCTCTATAAGGCATACTAATTTCGTAATTGCCCTTTATAAATATGCATTTCAAATACTTACCGGATCAATGGAAAATTATCGTCCACGGCGACTTGCTATCTCGGTCACTGCATCCAACAATGTCGCGGGGAAATGTCCACCGAAACATACATAGACCTAACTCACTTGCTGTTTTGACTAAAAATGTGTCGTCACTGGGGGAAGAAATGACTGAGAAATCAGCCATAATTCGTAAGATTCAGCTGGAGATTTGAACAGCCGTTAATACTTGAAAAAACTATGCGTTATCTCATTTGAGAGATGCAACGCATAATGTGTCCGATAACGATCGCGTGGGAACACAAGCATTGGTCAAATTCGAAAGGTCAAGGGTCGTGACCGTCGCAAAATTTTGACATTTCAAGTACGCGTAAACTGTTCTTTTAGATTTTTCTAATAAGCAAAAAATGACTTTATATGAAGAGATCAGTTAAAATACGGAAGTCCAGCACACTAAGCCAGCACACTAAGTGAACCCCGTTGCAATACTGATCAGCCTTGTTAAATTCCAGCATACTCATTTACGGGACCCTACGTTCATACCCTGTTGCGTGCCGTCCACTCTCGGAAACGCAACTCTTTCCAAAGTCACGACATCATACATCGTCAGAACCGTTAGTCGATCCGGCTCGATTTTGAACGGTTTGGGGATGAACAGTACCTGTACTGCGTTTCCATTAAGTTTTATGTAAGTTGTGATCGCGAAAGTTTTACAATGGCAGATGCAGAACCGTCGCAAGTGTGTTCGTCGTTGTGTGATGATCTGACAAAATTTATTGACAGATCCAACCATGTGAGTACCTTTCAATAGAATGCAGGTTCCGATCATATTGAATATTTAGCGGTGAACATGTGTTAATTATTTCACATTTTGAAAATAAAAATAAACGATGTTAAATTTGATCTGTGCTGATTTATCTGATTTAATTTACTACTCACAGACGTTCGCAGCCATCTGCATTACTCCCCTCTTGTCATATTCATTGGTTTATGCTGAAAATCCTGGTCTCTTTTTTTTGAATGGAGATGAATTAAATTAATTCTAACTATATTTAAGGGATAGTCTGTAACTTCATAATTTTGGCAGAAATTTTGTTCTTCGTACATCGACTACAGGTTTTTCTCTCTTTTCAAAATCATGTTAGCCAGTATTGCAAATGTTATTCTATTTTCTAAAACACGTTCAAATGTCCAGTGTTTCACAACCTGTATTATGTAAAGTCAGCATTGTTATTGTTGGTAAACACATTTTGGTCTGGACTAAACTTTAATTGAACACAATAACACGTGGACTTTTATAATATACATGCACACAAAGTGTATGTTGGTTGTATTGATAATATCAACTAGCTAATTCAACTTAAATTTGTGAACCAATAAAGTAATACATAACAAAATATTAACAAAATCAAAAACTTACAGCTTTACACTGTCACTTTAAATGGCAAACCGTTGCTTCTGTATCCACTAAATATTTAAGTCTGAGAACAATTTAACTGGTAACCAGTGCATGTGACCCATGTGACATTTCTATTGTGCAAACATGAGTAATTTCACCTGAAAAACTTAACTCAAGTAAAAACAACTCTACACATGAGTGCTGCCTAATTTATTTAAATTAAATAGACAATAGGGATATGAAAACATGAGAATTGACAAACAAGTCAGTCCTTGGAGTTTATTAATGCATGTCTAAATTTTTACTGCCACATGTGTAAGCTACCATTCAATCCATTGACAATCTTCCCTTCTGTCATGAATTCAATAGGACTGCTAATGAATGGTTACTTCACATGGCTGAGCCTGATTTCACATGCATAGCTTGTGATGAATGTTCAAATTTTAACATGTCGTATTTCCAATACTGGCATGTGGCAGGTTGGGCTGCTATGGACTGCCTATTTTCCCTCAAATAGCCATGCCACCTGTTCCACACAGTTATGTGGACTGGCTAATAGGCAGTTCAGTTTTGTAAGGGAATATACTTGTCAGTATTGTGTTGTGCTATTTTAATCATAATATTGCTGATTTTACACAGACAACTGCATTGTGAGGTTCAAGACTTGGTATTTCATCACGCTACAAGAAGTTTAACAAGGAACTCCAACTTCAACAAGGAACAAAAATGCTGAAAAATATTCTCTGTCTGTCATGGTGTAAAAAATTTTGGTGGCCCACCCCTTACCTTCCTTGGAATTTTCATGGCCCACCCCAAGAACACTCATTTTTTTCGTGGCCCCCCCCTTTTCTCTTCCCCCCCCCCCCCCCCGCCGTTAATTGTGCTCGGTCCCTAATCACAGGTGCAAAAGGAATGTGTTGTCTACACATATACTATATACAGAACATGCTGTAAACGGTTGTGTCAAGTGTGATCCATAGGCGTTCATTGACTTTTCCGCGTACTGCAGAGCGAAAAGGAAGTAAAGCCTATTTTGCCTGGCCCGTGTAGTGACTTTTCAAGTAAATGGAGAAAGGAAAGAAAGTTCAACCCTAATCAAATACAAATATGATTACATTAATAATACTCATATTTCACAACAATTTATATATTTTGCGTAGACAATAAATGCCTTTTCCGCCTGTGATTGTAACGTAAGCCTATACTCGGAAAGCAGACTAGCAAATGTCATTTATTACCTGAAATGATTAACGAGCTATTAATAACCTACGGATAACTTTCTGTATCTATAACATGAATTAGAGCTCTCATTTTTATGAAGGAGAACGGTCAACTTTGAAATTCCCCAAGAGAGTCAACGAATCTTAGAATCAACTCGAATTCACCGGAGTATTCTTTCGCTAAGTCTGGTGAAACACTCTCAAAGAGTTCAGAAACGAAATGTCACGCCATGCTGTATGTTAGGGAGCCTTCATTGTTTACGGAGGGGGTCGTGAAATTTAAAAAAAAAATTAAGAAATGTAAAACTTAACACCCTCAAAGTTGTAATTCTAATATACAACCTCTCAATTCATCACCTGTAAAATGTAACACCCTTGTCAAAGTTGTTGATCTCATTAGATTAATAAAAATATATATTATGTCATGATGTGACATCCAGATGCGGCCCTGGAATTTAACAGCACAACTAACTTTGCATTATGGGTACTATCTAGAACTTTTAGCGACTTTTGCTCTGTGTAGTTAACGCCAGTTTCTTGTTCTACTCCGCAAAGAATCCTAAAACATTCGGTATATTAATGGTAAAAATAGCCTCTGTATGTGGCACGATCATTGTTATTGTCGACAAATTAATTATAGTTCTGACTTGACTGGACAAGAACGATGTTTCTTGCATTCTTTTGTTGAGAAGCTAAGCACGTGTCATTTCATCCTGCTGTTGGGAGTTGAAGAAGACATTGAAGCTAATACACAGAACACAAAAATACTGAAAAACTAGCTGTTAGTAGAAGAGAGGAGTATTAAACTCTGTAATCTGCTTGTCACCTGTCTTTATTTTACAGCACAATGGGTGTGTCATCCAGTCTTCATAGTAGCGTGATTTCAATATTCTGCACTGTCGACTAGATCCTGTCCCTTGTATAGTTCCTTTTCAATATCATTTTCATCACTTTTTTTCAAAGTTACTGTCATCACTTTCTGAAGAACTTTCCTAAGTTTCAACAACTACTATCACTATCTTCTGTCACAAGAATCCACTATTTACTACTATAATGCTACGAGCCGGGATTTGTACAGTTTGTTGTTTGTTTGCCATTACAATCAACATTGTTGCTGACTCCTATTAATATTGTTCTCAGACTTCATACAGAATAGACCCTATCCTATCCCATTGTTTTGAATTTTCCGTTCTGTTTTGGCAATGCCATAGTTCCATGAAATATGTTGTAAAATATAATCTCCCTCAAACTTCCCGTTGTATAATTTGACTCTCCCCATCCCTCCAGAATCGATTTGTAAAAGTCACCCTCCTGATTTCCACCGCCCCTCCCTGTAAATAATAAAGGCTCCCTATATACTTTTTGTAGGTTAATAAAGAACTATCACATGAAAAGAGCGGATCTCACATTGAACCATGACCAGATCCCGCGCATTCATTGTACAATTATCAACGAGAAATGTACAGACACAATAATCTCAACACAATACGTTGGTTTCACACGTACCTGTTGTCCAGTACCAAATCCGGGTACCAAAGCCACTGAAATGGTACGATCACACTTTCAATACCACCAAAGTCGGAGGCGTTCCACTTCAAACGATAGTCATTCCAGTACTGTGTTTAAAGAAACAAAGAGAGGTTTGTGTTCAACTGAACGGAAAATGTTGGTAAGAACTGTTTTTCTGGGTAGTTTGACTTGCCTACAAAATGTCAATCCACAGTGTATACAAAACACTTGAATCCCCGTAGGAAAGCGGCCGTGAGATATCTTGCTTGACGTCTGTGTCCCTTGTAAAAAGCTAAAAGTCTCTTTGATCGTGAAGTGCTTATCTGTACACACGCGAGTTCGTGTCTATATTGCTTTACAGTATTTTTTCCAGCCAAATTATGATCATGTATATTTTGCCATCACGTTGATGATTTCTACAGGCAGTAAGAAGAAAACTAGGGCAAGCTTAAACAAGCGACAATGGTAATATAATCGTACGATATTGCAAAAAATATACTGTATACTGTCTTGTATTGTAATTTGTAAAGAAACAGAGTTCTGTTGCCTTTTCATTGATTGCCTTGCGGCCACGCAATCTGCAAATGCAATATATATATATATATATATATATATATATATAATAATATATATATATATATATATATATATATATATATGAATCTATATATATGTGCGTATGTATGTATGTATGTATGTATGTATGTATGTATGTATGTATATATGTATATATGTATGTGTGTATGTATGTATGTAGTCCGTACCTGATCTAGCCATACTCCAACTGTTATAACTTGGTTCTTTTCGTCCTAAAGAAATAATGAGAAAGAAAAGTATTTATCTGAAAAAATAAGATCACTTATAAATGGAAATAAATGTTATTTTATTTCAGTTTATCAAATACATCTTTACCTGGAGTTGCTGAAGCCACTTCCTGCCCACCCCTGGGGAGTTAGCTTTTACCCCTCTCCGACCCCTCGCACATCACAATCTCCTCCCTATAGCATCACCTCTCTAACAAATAAATGCATCATCCGAACGGCGCGGGAGTCACAAGGCCGGTCGTATTTGACAAGCCTTTTATGTGTAGCAGATGGCATTGTTTGGTAACGTCGAAACTAGTGCAAAAATGGTGAAATTTGGCAACTTGAATAATTGACATGCCTCTCTACCAGCATAATTTACTTAAGCGCATGTTATCGGTTAGTTTTATATCCGAGCAAATGTAAGTATACTTATTTGATGCCGGCTATACTTGTTTGTCACGAAATTCAAATACAGGTGTTACCAGACCAGAATTGTCCCAACCAATTTTAAGAGCACAGAACAGGACATGCTGTGAATAATTCTTAGTCTCATCCATTTATTTGAGCAACATACATCGAGGAGTTTTCTTTAAGAATATACTGCTGACAGCCGTTTGAGTCCCTTTGGTCATTTGACTTCTATTATTACAAGTGTGACATTTGGAGTCGCCGCGGGTACTAGGATAACGATCTCCCTCCGTGCCCCTTTCGCTCGGTCATGCGAAAAGCCACCACGTGCAGCAATCGCCTACGATAATACTACACGGCAGGGTTACGATGATGTAGACAAAATAGCAACAAGGGACTATCGGCAGAGGATGTAATAACGTATATTTGATCCGAGCTAAGAACTGGTCTGCACGGTCCCACAATCGTCATCATGGTGTTGTATCTCAATTAAAATCTCAACAGGCACGACAAAACCTCACTTAGCCTAAACCTTGTCAAAAGCGTGCAACATGAAGAACTGTCCTCAGTTAACATAGATGGAGTGATACGTTGATATACCTATACATAGACTGAAAACATGCAAATTTGCTTTGTGCAAAGATGAAAGATGCGATATTGTTGTTTTGTATAAGTACGACACGATAAGCATGACGTTTGTGAAATTGCGAAAAGCTAATAAAATATTACAGAATTTATTGCATGAAGTGTGGTTGGTGTTTTATATTAAGCTTAAGGTAGAATGTGCCTCTGGGACAAAGAGACGTCGGACTCACAAATTCTATAATTCTTTTCTGATCTACCACTTGTAGGGCTTCATTTTGAAGCTCTTGGAGAAAGAAAGACTTTTATCGACTCAGTTTTCGAAAATCCAAAATTTAGTTTTCCGTCATAGAGTTAACACAGGAATGGTGACCATTTTGAATTTCACATATTGCAAAATGTCCGGTAATTTGTTTCGCTCGTTCCAAACTTTGCACGTTGACCCCCGATTTTCATTGTTGATTTGGTAAGAGAATAGTTGAAAGTTTCATTCAGGAAAGTTTGAGCAAAAGTTTAAGTCTTTCACTTTCGATGCGCATACTACCTTAATGTGAAATCAGGAGACTTACAATGTCCAGGAGCTGAGTGACAGAGAGTCCAAAGTTCATCGTTACAGAATCGTTTTGATCTCGAGCGGGTCGGATGTGCTTGTTGTAACTATCGTTGAAAATATGAGACTGTAATTGTTGTACCATCTGCGTCGCAATGACTGGTGGAAAGAGAAGAAAGTAAATACTCAGTACATGGATTGGAGAAAGAGCAAAGATTAAGACATTCTATTTTGTTCAAGATGACAATGTCATGGCAGTCATCTCGGTGTTTACTCTATTTGAAAAAATATGATTTTCGATTTTCCAAGAAATTGATACGGTGAATTTTTCGTTACTCCAAGATTTTCAAATGAGCTCCAACAAACGGTACAGACCAGAAAAGTATGGGAAACATTTCTGAGTTCGGATATCTGTTCCGAGGTGCATTCTACCTTAACATGCTAAAAGCTTGATATTTCAGTGTGGGGTTAAAGTGAAGCAGATCAGAACTGTCATCTATGCTACATATCAAGCCATTGTAACCTTGATAACCTCTCATCATGCATGAAATATTTCGAACAATTTAGTAATTGCTCTGTGACGCAAGGAATCTTAGTTAAATGCAGAGTGGACCGTACTCTAACCATACTTGAAGTACATCATTCGAAAAAACCAACAACTTTCATACAATATATACCTTGAGGATATACGATTCCTTGTGAAAAAAAATTAGAGAGTATGTAGGCTTATATATTTAAGGAGGGATAATCAAACAACTTGTGTTTTTGAACCGAAATGCCAAATGCAGTATTGCTGAGTTCGACAAAACTTAACAAAATTCGATTGAGAATATTCCTAGGAACTCGATGAGAAAACTTTAGATTAAGTGGAAGGACACTTCTTACGCTTTTTGACCGAATTATTTAAAAAATGACAAAAGTTCACGAAAAGGTAGCAGCTGATCATGCCGATACTGTCACAGTAAGCAGGTCTATATAAGCTGTACCTAAAAGAACTATACACTAAATACCAATGTAATGTAACCAGTACAGGTCCTGAGCCTTAACATTTTTGACATTGCCTGACATTTTTATGTTCATTTGCGTAGTTTTGGGATCAGCACATTGATAAGACCCCCTCCCCCGCCAATATTCAAACAATGATTCGTCCATACAACAAAGATCAATGAGACACACAGGGCGGATACAAAGGCTTCGCATTGGACGGGCGGACGTACTCGTGCTGACACACAGAAATACATTTATACAGATAGTGGCTGCTACCTAACCCAATTGGTTACTCAGGATACAAATACATTACGCCAATAGACTGTAAGGAGTAAGCAAGGAAGGGTACTGGCAGCCGTTGTTTCCAAGACTATTCTCGACCTCGGGCCGTCCGGGTACTTGCGGGTTCTTACGTCTTTTTTGCGTCACAGCGCGGTGGAAACAAATAATTGAAGTTCGGATTTTTCAACCAAAGTTCAACATACAAAAATGACATAACTTTTAGTTCTATTTCTGTATAATTCGCTCTTCTGTATCGTCTGATCTCTCATTCACCTCGCTGATGTGCGTTGTAGCTACTGACGTCACTCCGCGGTCAAGGATTGTCAAATTCAAAATTTCACACGGTCTCATAGTCATCTATATTTTGTTGAACAGTAAATTTCCCATCAGCTTAAAGCTAAATTTTGTCTCTTTCTTTCTCAAACAGTGTACATCGTGACTCCCCCGTATGCGTCTGTTTGTGTATCCGTTGGAACAGAATGTACAAGATTTTAAGTGTCTTTCACGCAGCGTCCATTGCAGGCGCACTACGTGTAACTTTATCTCATTCAAGCAAATCGGAAAAGTTACACGGATCTTGTTTTGACAAAAACGGAAAGGGCTCTGCACTGTTAGCTTTCAATTTGAAATGCTTGTATTCTTTAACTGGGTCGACTTGCAAACGATAAAAGTGTCACGACTGTTTCCTTTCATTTACTTTCAACTTCTCTCTTGCAACTTATATCAGTTTTGATACACGGAAGTATGCCATAACTCTTTGAGAATTTACACGATGGTTCAGGTCACGGAACCCGCGCGGGGAGGGGGGAAGCAGATGTGTACCATGCTCTATGAAATATTATGAACAGATGGATGGTATCATGACATTGGTGTCCGCCGGCCGCTGAAAACTTCAAGGGAATTCGAAGAAAATCTGTGGGCAAGGACGGCAATACGGGTTATGGGAAATTCTTATGCGTCGGTGCACCGGTATCTTCATATTCCAAGAACAAAAATCGCCTTCCATAAATTTCAAAATATATCATCCCGTATATATTGATATTTTTGTAAATTTGTAGGCGCAATACGTGAGTTAGGGTTACCGTAGGATAGATTTCAATTCTAGCCTTACATGTCGGTTTCAAGCTAATAAACAATATCCATCAGGTCGCACTGCTGTTCATTTTCATGATGTTAGCTTGTCTATTGTATATGCTTTAGACGCTGAGAATGAATGTCCCACGGCCAATGGTCAACAGGGGTGACGAAAAGCCAGGGGCTATGGCCAAACTGGAGACAAAGTACATACACCACAAATTCATATGTCATGTCATGTCATGTTCGCTAAACAGTCAAAAGCATTATCCTGGAAACGACCGTACTTTTGAATGTGGACAACATCCCTCCTTTGAACAAGAATAAACACAGACATTCATTCCAAGAACACGCTCTATTAGTTTATACTTGAATGTGCAGCTGTGTGACGTTTATTCAAAAATGAGTAGTTATTTATTACTTCTCTAATATCACACACTACCTAAATCATTATACTTGAAGTAAACGGTCTTTCGAGTGTATATGCCAAAATCAACCAACCCGGCCATTTTGTTCACAGGATTGTTTTGTTCATCTCTATGGATTCAACAGATAATATTTGAAGATCTGATTCTTAGATGAAGCCTCTTGTTTGCGATATCAACTGATCGATCTTTTGAATAATCATTTTTAATCTTTTAATTAAATGAGCGGTGAATCCTAAAAGTGGTTAATAAATAATAATTACATAATCGTATATATTGTTAATAAAATTAATTGAATTAAAATGACTTCCAGTTTTTTCTGCCTTGCATATACGCAGTGACGAAAAAGCGTCGGAATGGTCAAGTTCAAAATAATCGATGTTGAACTTTGAACTGCACAGGTACAGTGACGCAGGTATACTCTGTTCTGATGTGTGCTGCTCTATTCCATAGACATGTATTTGGAATATAAGACGTTTAAATTTTCAACTGAGTCTTCTCATGTCCTTTTCATTGTTGAAAAGTCAATTTTACACTCCCGCCGAAAGTGATACTCACACCAAGCCAATGTAATATAATCTATGCTCACGAAATGTACGCGCAAATTGTCAATATCCAATTTAGGCGACTAACACAGCATTGAAAACATAAGGTTTATATGTGTCACAACACTGGAGAAATTCCCAAAACTAATGGAAACAAATCTTTTGCGATATAGAAAATGCAATAAGAAGTATGTGTGAAATTATCGGCATTCTTATCCCAACAAATGTAAGTTCCCACACTTTGAAATCAACATCCTCATTCATCACAGCCTGCAGAGTGCTGTCTCTGTGTAGATACCAGTCCGGTAATCGTCGGTGAGCTTTTAAAAAGAGATGACATAAACTCTCCTACATTGCGTTCGACTTTTGACACCCCCTCCCCAAACTTCAACATGCAGCAAGAGGTTGCTGAGTGCTAATGAAGACTCGTTAATGCGATTGGAACTAATTTTGGATAATTGGACAGCGAAGTAATGTCGGTTTAATCTGCAAATGTGAGCTCAGCTGGGTTTTTTAAAGTTGTACACTTGTTTTTATGAGTAATTTTTAATTTTGCAACGTTCAGCTATAGGGCATCTAACGCTTTTGGAGAAATTTGAAAAATATGAAGATCCAATTATCCCAAATTAGTTCCCATCGTGCTCGTTGTAATCATAGCTATAATTCTCATAATAATTCCAATTAGCACACCACATGACTCATTAAACCAAAGAACATTATGAAGTTCTTATGAAGTAGTCACTCTCTCATTTGATTTTAATAATTGCACGGTCTGAGACGAATATCAAACTTATACAAATTGCATCCACACCGTGTAATTTGTGATGACACAAAACTGACGCAATCGAAAGCGGGCATATCATAATGGCGCCGGTTATGGCGGCTATCAGCACTGTCGAGAGATATACTTCCCATGTACACTCATCGACAATCAATATTCCGTCCGTTACAGCTAATGATGACAGATAAAGAGAGCAGATTACAGCATCATTAAATCCCCATTTTTAGAATTTATTGAGCCTCTGCTACCACAGGTCGCTACAGCGCCGAATCTGCAAGATAACGAACGATCACAAATGTACAAGGAACATGTCAACGGGGAACTTTGTGAGGCATAATAATTTATTGAAGTCACGTTGCACGTATGAATATGGCAGGTCTTCTCGAATATTAAAAAGTATTTACGTGTATGTATGTCAAAACTCTAAAAGTCGACGTATAGAGTTCTTGAGAAATATAGCAGTAATCCACTCATCAGCCAATCGATCAATCAATCAATCAATCAGTCTGTCAATCAACCAATCATCATCATCATCATAATCATCATCTTCATTATAATCATCATCATCGTTGTCGTCGTCGTCGTCGTCGTCGTCGTCATCGCCGCCGCCGTCTTCGTTGTCTGTGTTCAAAGATGAAGAAACTTAAAGGAACACGATTGGAACTAATTTGGGATAATTGGATTGTGAAGTAATGCCTATATATCTAATCTGTAACTGTAATCTCATCTGTTGTTCCTTTTAAGTTACACACTTATTTTTATGAGTAATTTGTAATATTGCAACATTCAGCTAAAGGGCACCTAACATTTTTGAGAAATTTGAAAAAAAATTGACGATCCAATTATCCCAAATTAGTTCCAATCGTGTTAAGGGATGATGAAGTGAAAACGTTCAGAGATTTACGAGGCAACTGGTCGGTCAGAGGGTGATAAAATATCTTGCAGACTTTCATGTCATGTCGTGCAAGTTTAAGACTGAAGTAAATTGCTCAGATGTCTGAGAAATCTTTTGAAGGAAATTACTGTAAGTATAGCTTGAACCACGGGGCTTCAAAGAAGATGAGGTATTTCAATTTGTTTGATAAGCACCTAATAGTTATGTGGCACCTGCTCATGAAGACATATCGCTGCTTTCTTTAGTACCCATAATGCTTTAAAAGCGACCCAATCCTACGTCTGCACGTCAGAGAACTATAAGTTTCTGAATAAAAAAAAAACTGGTGAGCGAATCGGAAAGGATTAGGCGACACACATCCATATACCTCCAACAGGACAGCATCTCTGGAATTTGCACAACAAATTAAATCCAGTCCGATGCGTTCCCTGCTAAAACTTCAGTAATTTAATATGTTCAAGTAACCAATACCAACTGCAAAATCCCGATCAACGTTATGACAACTTTCTTTGAGCGGATATTGAAAAATTGCGATCTAATAAAAATGTCATTCATGGCGATTCCGGCTTGTGATAAACGTTTGTACTTCGTTTCCTCAGTGTGACTTACAAGGTGCCAAATGGTAGCGGAAGTATGTCGACGATTGCGTCGGAATGCGTCTTTCTCGCTCTCTCGACGCGAGGGAAATTTCCTGATAAATAAAAACTACACATTGGATAAAGAAAATGATCGCACTTACGCGTACGTAGCTCTTTTATTGAATTACGCGTTATTTGGACATGGATTGTATCCAAGCCATACGTAGAAATGGTTTTAGTCTTGTTCAGAAGATTATAACTACCCTTTGTTAGCCCTATAAGCGCTACTTAAACATCACCTCAAACTGACAGATGAGATGATGTACGTTTCTGTCAGAGCTTGGAATGTCAAATGCAATTTGTAGAACGCGTTCAAGTATGGCAGGCCCATAGAACAAACGTCAGTTAATTTACCTCTTATTTATTGGCGTATCCACAGCAGCTATCGTAAATTCAAACACTATGTTTACTGTTAGTAAAAGTTGATACACAAGCTTTAGAGGATTCATTTGAGAGTGTAACAGTCGCTAGCGTTACAGAGAACGAAGGCAAATGAGACTAAACAAAACGTGCGATAAGTATGTGCATCGGAGCTGAACGACTTCAACTTTTGCTCAAATTTACCTCAAGGAAACTTTAACCCTTTCACCCCCAGTTCCCTGTATACAGGTCCAACTTTACCATAGAAAACAATGGATTTGGGACAAACCATGGTGGTGAAAGGTTTAAACCATTTTCTTTCAAAATCAAGGATGAAAATCAGGAATCAAATTTCGGTAGAAGAGAAATAAATTTCCTAACATTTACCAATCCCGAAAATTCAAAAAGGCCGCAAGCTCTTTGTTAACGCTCTATGGTAAAAATATATTTTCAATTGCCACAAATAGGGCGGGTGAAGAATTCATCGACGGATTTAAAAACGAGCTCCCCACAAACGGTAGACAAGAACAGCATTGTAAAAATTTGAGAGTCCGAATATCTGTCTTCGAGGCGCATTCTGCCTTAATCGCTTACGTCACATGTTTGAAAAATATTCGAGTAATTCACAGCATAAATGGTCTAGGAAACTGGCCGTAGAAGCATCGGTAAGAGTTTGGATCTGATCCAAGGTTGCCGTGCTCTGATGGTCTTTAAAATATCGAAAATTACACTAGATGAATTTTCTCTGACGGGAACGACCTTTGCAGTGACTTTTCTCTTGGGAGGTCATGACAAGGTCATCACCCAGTTGATGAGAAATGAAAGACAGTGAACCAGGCTATCCGACAGTATAGAAACGTGATTCTTAAGATATAAACAGAACAACATATGGTATTACATTTTTACAGGGCACCATATAGCCTGCAGGATCAGAATCAAAAGGTAGAAGTTCAGGGATTTCGGTCACCAGGTTTTCTTATTGTCATGACAATTAAACGTATATACTCATATCAACCTGTTGACGCGAAAAAGATGTTAGACTAGTATCGATTACTTATATCTGTTACCAGCTTCCATGGTAATTTCCTGCATTTCTCACTGCAACGCAAGGTACAATGATAAATTGTGATTTCAGTTCAGTTAATTGCTCTGGGTCTAAATGAGAACGCCGTTCAATCTTACATCGTCAATAAAAGTTCAAGGCCTGGGTAATCAATCTATGCCGTGTCTCTTACTGAAAGGGATGAATTATTAGATTGTAGGTAGAGGTGTCAAAATTGGAGATAACGTGCAGAGCTGAAGTGGCCTTAGAAAATTTACTCCCTGCTGCTCTCAAGGTGTGACGAAAAAAATATTGAGAGCAGAAAAAATATGGAAGTCTATGGGAAAAGGCGACTGCAGTAATTAAAAAAAAAATCAAATTTTGAAGATAAAAATGCGTCTGCACTACTTCTTAAAAGACCTCAGGCGATGTAACCTCCACAAATGTAATAATCTCCACAAATGTAATATCAACCACAATTGTAATAAAATCAACCACAAATGTAATAAAATAGTCAACCATTAATGTAACAACCCGCAACCACAAATGTAATAAACAAATTAACTAGAAATGTAATAAAACTTAACCATAAATGTAATAAACTTGAACTTGCATATGTGATCGTTTGTTTATCAATGCCCTGAGTAAATAATAACTTTAATAAGACTAGTGTAATGTTATTGCATACTTTCCTGAAACTAGGTTTCCTTTCCGAAACACAGAATAGAATACTTTGAGAACGCTATCAGAAAACGGCGAGGTACTGATCAAACCATTAGATAATGGAAGTGGAACAGCAGTTCTAGACACTGATAATTACATAATAAGCAAGCGTCAAAATAACTCGTCAACCAGTGATACCACACAAAGTTTATGACAGAGCACTCAGAACAAATAACAGAGAAATATAAAACCTTATAACAGAAACTTACGACACAAAACATGTTGACGAGAACATATATTTCAATCTAGTAAAAAACAATACGAACACTACCTTGAACACAGTAGAACAAAATTAGACATCCTGGCATCCCTAGTGAAGGAACAAACTTCAAGTGGGACAACATAGGAATACAGACAATCTATCGATTATTCCACACAATTTATCCACTGAAGACGAATTTGAGGCAATTGATTAAGAAAGTACGGCAATTTTCGAAAAAAAACGGCGTTAAAGGATCGTAGTGTTATACAGTCTTCCCCACTCTGGAGTAGAGACTGCACTGACATTCAGATTACAGCTGTGTCTAGCCATGGCCAATCAGTTCTGTACACAAAACAGGGAAACGTAAAATACACTTTCAAATATGCAAAACACACTAAACGCAAACAATTAAGAAATAAATAATGTGTGGAGTTGCTTTCCTTATTACATAGATCAATATTTAAGGACTAATTCCTCAATTGCAACGACAAAATAGATTTATTACATTTATGGTTGATAAGTATTACATTTATGGGTGTTTTTTTTATTACATTTATGGTTACCATTTATTACATTTGTGATTGGTGTTTTTATTACATTTATGGTTGATTTTTGTTACATTTATGGGCGATATTACATTTATGGGTGCATTTTATTACAATTGTGGTTGATATTACATTTGTGGAGATTTTTACATTTGTGGAGGTTACAGACCTCAGGCGACGTTAGAATCTGCAATATGAAACATTCGATTAAAGTTAACTCTTCCTTCACTGATGATAAACACGCGGCTAGACGATTCTAGATTTCTGTAATGGCGTTGTGCCAGGCGCAAAAATTTAGACTTAGCGTAGACGTGATCCTGTAAAATCTCTTAATCTGTTAGGTAAGAGGCAATCTGACATTGAATTAGACCGAGTCTGGATTCTCTGAATCGTGGGACATAAGGAGACAGACGTAAATCGGTTAATGAATGAGCAGCCTTCTGAATTTGTTTACATAGTTACTTGAGAGTGAAAGCTGTCTGTAGCGCACACATCTTTCTCCATCAATGACGACAAGTTTGAAACATGATAGAATACACAACCCGGCATTGATATAGATGCATCTGAGGACTACGTGAGACAAGAATGACTTATTTCATAATGATCAATTATAGTAATTGAGCAAATATAAACACCAAACTCTCCGCAGTGAGCATTTTAATGATACGGCTATAGCCCGGTGGGTGTTCCTTGCCCCGCCGGTAAATTCTCAAAGCTAAAAGTTATTCCCTGCATGTGACACTCAGAGAGCATTGCTCTGACAGCACACTGTCTGGTCAATGTTATGACGAGAACTACCAAAGCAACGACTCGGCCATAAAATAACACATGACAAAACACGGGAGGACAATAGCTGTGACTTTTGATTTTTGTTTTTTATTTTTGTTCCGTTTTTTTTTGTCTGTTCCCCCTGAAGTATGCTTTAGTACAGTATAAAGCATAACCATTGCAAACACTATCCATTGTACGTGCTATGCCGTGTTAGTGTTGACAAATGAGTTCAAGTCAGTATCAACAACAACATCGGAATTCGAAATTTCATAAATGTTTATCATAAATGTATCATAAATGTAATCATGATAAGTTGAGCACCATGCATTTCAGCTTGCCTTATGGCGTAGAACAAGACGTGGTGTATATTACAGAAGCACAAAGATACCGGAAAGTACATTAAAATTAAGACTGATAGACCTTTTAGATGAATTACAGTTTTATTTAAAAGATTATGTCCGATGGGAATGTATGATATATGCTGAAGAACGTTGTAATATTTAGAAAATGTAATAACTGTAGGGCTCTTTCGACCTCGGCTCGATAGACAAGTTTATGTGCAACAAATTTACTGTGCAACGTTGCAAGTCATGTTGCATGTGGTGAAATGTTTCTAAACATACCTCTATGAATAACAAAGACCACTTCACGGGTATCATATTTTAATGTTAGATAGTAGAATTCCATTACGCCATGAGAATGTGTCGCATATAAATCAGCCCCTGCATAAGTTACTCCACACGTATTCTTTAATTACTTTACACACTCTAAGAATTATAATGTTGCATACAACATCGTACTTTATGCCATGATATTTAATGTCGGGGTTAAAGTTTGTAGGCGATCAAATTATGGCTGAAGGCCGTGAGAAGAAAACAAACGGATCTCAGAGCTCACATGGATCGTGCTTAGGCGACCTCGCATAGTCGGTGTGTGATGATTCATTAGTGATCTGTGCTGTGTGTCGCTCGATTACAATGCCATATGCATCGCGATTACGCTAATGCTGTGGTGATGACTGTGATGAATTTAGTTGTCATGCAAAACACTATCGGATTTCATGGAAATCTACACTCAGCAAAACATAGGGAAGTGCAGGTTCATGGGAACCCATTTCATTCGAGGTCACATTCGACTCCCATCGATGTTATCGTTGGTGAAAGTAATCCAAGAGATTTTTAAATGTGACTAGAATCATTTTAAACCTCATGAATGTTTTGTTGACATAAAATTACTGCCACCATGTTGTGCATTGAATGGAATTCAATAATAATTATTCGAGTTTGGACGGAGTCTCGTAACAACCCGAACTAAACAAAGCTGCGGCTCTAGGTGTGTTTATCGTCTGATTTTAAAGAATCTATTGAAATTCTTGTTGACTTGCCCAGGTACGCTTCACTGTGTAAACTAGGACGGGTCTTTCCACAATGCTTTGAACAAAACGAAACATTTCGCCAGGAAAGTGGAAATTTAGGTCGTCACTTGGCATTTAAAGCAACTTGCGGCTATCAAGGGACTCGTTAAACCCGTTGATGAGATCATATGAGAAAATTACCAAAAATAAAATACCAGTAATTAAGAAGCAAGACATGACGTCATCAAATTCACGAAATCCATATTTATCATATAACGTAATTACCATGGGCACTGTTGTTCGGCTAGACCAAATCAGCTAGCTCAGAAAATGAAGTTCAATGTCACAATAATGCACTTGTTTATATTTTACGAGAGGGACCAGGAATTATATTCGAAAGATGCTTGTCGACAAATCGCAAACTCAAAATATGTGACTTTTTCCTTTGTCACATACCATTGAATTCCAGCTATTTATTTTTACTAGCTGGAATGCGGGATACCCGAGGATAACATCTCGCGCGCATCTTGGCGGTAATTGCACATATTTTCTGCCTAAATGAGTAAAATTTACAAATGATTGGAATGCATCATAAAATCCACAAATGTGAGAGACAATTGACAATGTAAAGTAATATAATTAGCGCAGTTCGACCCCCGTATCAATTAGGAGTGTACGCGATGGAATTTGTTGGACATAGGGTATCCATTTCAAGACAACGTTTATGATGTAAATTTATGATTTTTTTTGGTAACCTGAGCGTTTGTGCGATGATTGCAATACTGCGACATTAGAAAGCGATCGCGATATATCAGAAGAATGAGGGACTGTGGGTAATAAGATCGAATATTTATTGCACATCTGGTATTTCGTCATCCTCCAACAGCGTTAGCTTTAAAAATCAAACATAGGAACTCATTCCTTTTTCATGCCAGATTAACGTTGAGACGGAATTGTTAAAGGGAGAAATAATATAAGTGAAATTGTATAATTATATTAGCTACTCAATTCCAGCACAAGCTAGAGCGAATTTTTTCAAAAGTGGCAGATATAGTCAACTGCGCAGGTTTAATAGGTGTCAAAGACACTTATTAAACCCACAGAAATGAAATGACACTTTTACACTGATGTATGTGAAGGCAATAAGCAATTTGACGTTGTCACTGTTGCTGTAATATGATCATAGAAAGTACAGTCTCTATACAGAGACAGTTCAATCACTCTCATAATAAAATGGTTGGTGTCAAAACACGACAAGGCTCTCTATGAAAAAGATACATGCGTCTTTTCTTTAATGGCCGCAACATAATTTGGCGATCCAGCAATAAATCTGCACGTGTAAAATAATACTACATAAACCCTTCACTGGCCATGCAAACACGTGAACAGAAAACAAATATTGGAATGAAGTTACAATTTTTACTCACTCTGGTTTTTACTACCCCTAACCTCATCGTAATAGTTGTCAGCTAAGCTTTCTTTCCACGATGTAATTTATTTCAGGAATTCGAGGATATTAGTCAAACGAACTTGTCCCAATATGTACGAACACGATCAGTAACTTTTTTGCAAGTCATCGACGGGGCTTAGTTATCAGGGACGGGGTTGCGAAATACGATGGCAAAAAACTTCCCCTATAATGCAACCGTACAGTAATCTATAACAACGCCGAAAAGTCATGCACGAAATTTATTACATTTTTCGCATAGTATACAAGTTTTCCGGACATTTATTGAGGACAGCCTCAAGAGCAATCCGCTCAAGGTTTTTCGTTGATGGACACGTGAAGGTTTCGGCTCCGCAAAGAATGTAAAACAACGACTACGATGGTACAGACGATGATGATGACGATGAGACGACGACGACGACAACGACGACAATGATGATGATGGTGGTGATGGATTCATCATTCGCTAAAGATGCAGGTAATAATAAGGCGCATGGGGATAAAAGTCATAAGAAACTATGTTTGATAAACTGTGCCACCAGATGGACACTGCTTTTAGGAAGTAAGGAAGTCCAAGTTGCTTTTCACTGGTTTATGTCAGGTATTAGTATAACCAGTGAAGAGGGACCGATGCAGCTCAACTCTGATATTTCACAAAATGATTACATGCAGTCGATAGTGTTGATTTTACATAAATATTTCATAATTTCAGTATCAAATCGAAGATGAAAGCAAAGACCGTGGAAGATATCTTGATGATTTTGTACTGCAAATAATTTCCTTTGAAATATTATTTACAGTTTTAAAAATCATGAATGACAGAAGCTTAAGGGCGAACCAAATACATGACGTCATCGAATGTCATCACAAGTTGAAGCAATCTGAATGAAGTCATGTCGCTAGACCAACAAACCAGATTTGACATTTATTGGATTAGCACTGTCAGCAGGAATGTTCAAAGCAAATTAGTGTAATTTTATCATGTCTGGATGAATTTTCCAAATAGATCTAGAGCTAAATACATGTGGACCTACAATAGCTTTGAAGAGAGGACACTAACTTGACAGATAGACGACAGACAGCCACCTTTCTGATACGCTTCTCATAGTTTTGCAAGAGAGCTGACAAGTAAAGTCGCGAATTTCACAAGACAACTAATTTGTGAATCTATTTTATAACTTCGTTCGGCTGCGAAATGAGAAGGTTTGACTCAAGAGTCATCTGTTGTCAAATTTCTAGCTCCAGAAACACGAGTGTTTTATTCAAACAAATCATTTTTACAAAAGCAGGACAAATATGATGTAGAGGCTAATTTTAGTAGTTGACGCTAGGTCCTAATGAAATTTCCAGATGCTCAACCCCCTGTGCTTGCGGTAATGGGAAATATTACCTGCCTAGCCCTTTTAGCAAAATATGATCGCCCTTGCATATTTTTTTGTTCATGAAAACGACCCCCCTCATTATGGAACCGAACATCTACAACAATCCCAATCCCTGGTCAGCTTTCGGTGATTTCAGTATTTTCCATCAGGTGGCTTTCATTTATCTTAACTCACTTCCTTTACCATCCTCAGGATCGGGAAAGGGCAAGGAGTCAGATGACCCTGTTGCACTTTTAACATTTTTCAAAAATCTAAATCTCTCCCTGTATCTAACAAAAGTGCCGATTTAGTGGTTCAGACGCGCAGCTGTCCATTTATCATACAGAATCACTTTCATTCACCATTCCATTGCGTACCGATTTCCACCGATTCTTACTTAGATCTCTCAACGCAAACTTTGTCAGCCTGCAATGTGCGTTCTTTGTCGATGTGTACACTTTGTATAAAGCAAGTTCCATAAATCAACATGCTTAGGCCTAATCGATCAACGGAAACAGTCACGCTCACAGAAGGAAAAAACTCCCACAAACGAACACTCAAAACCATGTTAAAATGTTTGTACAGCACATGGCCGGGTTTCCCTTCTTTTGGCCAAGCGACTGGACTTAACAGCGTCAATCTATTGACTCAACGGCATACAAGCCAACCTCCTTAATGAGACGTTTAAACAAAACGGAAATGCGTTGTTTCAAGGCCCTTTCCTCTATACGATAGATCTTCTTTCTGCTAGTGTCTTTGTCGACATGATGTATGAAATATGTGCGTCCGAACGTCATTGTCGCAAATCAATCCGACGTTGAATGTTGGTTCTTCGGTTGTTCGGGAGGTTAGTGGTTTCCGGCAATTACTGAAAGTCATCACACCGTCATGACCCCTTTCTCATCACTGAAAGCTTTACAACAAGCTCAGCAGATACCAACTTTATGACGACAGTCCCACAGATTTCTGCTTGTTGTCTTCGTTCTTTGCCTGGTTTTTTTTGCAGCAATCTGACAGATAGTTTACGAATTCAGTGAACTCTTGCTGAGATTAACTAAAGAT